>NW_007280267.1:0-336 GCF_000164805.1 Carlito syrichta | reverse complement strand
GTAGATAGATGGATGGGCAGGTGGGTAGATGAATGGATGGGTGGATGGGCAGTGGATAGATGAATGGATGGGTGGATAGACAAGTGGATAGATGAATGCATGAATGGATGGACAGGTGGATGGATGGATGGAAGGACGGATAGAAGAATGCATGGGTGGATGGGCAGGTGGATGGTTGGATGGATGGATGGATGGATGGATGGATGGATGGATGAGCAAGTGATAAATGGATGGGCAAGTGGATGGATGGATAAGTAGGTAGATAGGTGGATGGAAGGATGGATGGATGGATGGATCAATGGATGGATGGATGGATGGATGGATGGATGGATGGAT
>NW_007280266.1:0-767 GCF_000164805.1 Carlito syrichta | reverse complement strand
TGTATCCTTTGTAATATACTTTTTGGCAAACTGGCAAACATAAATGTTTCCCTGAGTTCTATGAGACAGTCCAGCAAATTATTTGAACCCAGAGAGAGGGTTCATGGGAACCCCATCTTGAAACCAGTTGGTCAAAAGTTCCAGACTTGCCACTGGTGTCTGGGAGTAGGGGGCAGTCTTGGAGACTGAGCCCTCACTCTGTGGGCTCTGGCACTCTCAGTAGCTAGTAGGAATTGAATTACAGGATGCCCAGCCGGTGTCTGCTGCTGGATGGTGGGTGGGGGAAACCCCCCACATAGGTCACAGAAGCCTTATTCTGTGTTGATGATTGTTGTGGTGGTGTGAGAGCAGAGGGGAAAACATGGCTGAAGAGAGTTTCCCTAAAGCACTGAGCCAGGACATCCAGTGTTCTGATAGTGAGGTATGTGGGAAATGGAGTAATCAAAATATTGTTTGGTGAACATGAAGTCAAAGTGTAAATGGGTTTGTTTGTTTTTTTCTTTCCAAGATCCCTCTGTGTTGCCTAGGCTGATGTGCAGTGGTTATTCACAAGTGCAATCATAGCATACTATAGCTTTGAACTCCTGGGCTCAAACAGTCCTCCTCCCTCAGCCTCCCAAGTAGCTGGGTCTATGGGTGTGCATCCCTGCACAAGCCTTGGGAGGATAGTTTTGAGAGATATTTCATCCAGGTTGGGGAAGCCTGATGACTCACAATTGCCTCTCTGCAAGAACAATCTGTGCTGGATAAACACAGCCAACTCCAGG
>NW_007280265.1:0-612 GCF_000164805.1 Carlito syrichta | reverse complement strand
TGATATATACAACAACCTGGATGAACAGCTGGAGAACTATGCTGACTGAAAAAGAGGCAACTCCCAAAAGTTACACAGTATATGATTCCATCTATATAACATTCTTGAAATAATAAATTTTATAGAAATGAAAAACCAATTAGTTTGAAATAACGCTCACCATTAGGGAAATGCAAATTAAAACCAAAATAAGGTATCATTATACACCTCAGGTGTAAACTTGGTAAAGGGAGAAGAGGATCTCTCTGTATTATTTTTTACAACTATATGCAAGTCTACAATTATCCTGAAGTAAAATTAATTTAAGTAGATAACTTTTTTAATGGCTGAACTACACTAAAATGATATAAAAATGTTTATTAATCTAAAATTATTCAAGTTTTTCTTAGAAATCTAGTAAAACATGCATGGAAAAACTATACAAACAATTTTTTTTAATCCCAAAAGTATCTTTTAGATTGTACATGAAAATGTCTTCCAGGAAGAAAACTGGCTGTATATTCATTTAATTCTCAATATTGTTTTACTTAATTATACATTTCAAAATTACTTCACACTACAGAGTATTAGCTTACAAAACAAATGTAAATTTTCATTTTCTAAAAACTAATG
>NW_007280264.1:0-737 GCF_000164805.1 Carlito syrichta | reverse complement strand
CAAACGAAAACCTTTAGGAAATGGAGGACTTCTGACATCACACAGCTGCATAGGTTGCAACAAAAAGAAATTGAGACCCTAAATAGACCAATAACAATCAAGGAAATTGACAATGTCATAAGAAAACTCCTACAAAAAACACAAAAGCCCTGAACCAGATGGCTTTCCAGCAGAATTCTATATGACATTAAGGAAGAACTGATACCAATCCTACTGAAAGTATTCCAGGCAATTGAGAAAGATGGAACTCTCCCCAAATCATTTTATGAAGCTAACATCATATTGATATCCCATTCAGGTAAAGAACAGACAAAGAAACAGAACAACAGGCCAATATTTTTGATGAACATAGATGCTAAAATTCTCAACAAGATGTTAGCAAACTGGATTCAACAACATATCTCAAAAACCGTCCATCATGACCAAGTAGGCTTCATCTCCAGGATGCAAGGCTGGTTCAACATTCACAGAACCATAAATGTAATTAAATGCATCAACAGATGTCAAAACAAAAGCCACATGATTATATCATTAGATGCAGAAAAAGCTTTTGATAAAATCCAGCACCCCTTCTTGATAAAAACCCTCGAACATCTAGGCATCTGTAGAACATACCTCAAAATAGTAAAATCCATCTGTGAGAAACCCACATCCAACATACTCCTAAACAGACAAAAATTGGAACCATTTCCCCTGAAAACTGGAACAAGACAAGGATGCCCACTCTCACCCCTCCT
>NW_007280263.1:0-324 GCF_000164805.1 Carlito syrichta | reverse complement strand
GCAGTGGCACGATCATGGCTCACCACAGCCTTAACCTCCTGGGCTCAGGCGATCCTTCCACCTCAGCCTTCCAAGTAACTGTGACTACAAGTGCATGCCACCATTGCTGGCTAAGTTTTTGATTTTTTTTTTTTTAAGAGACGAGGTCTCGCTATGATGCCAGGCTGGTCTTGAATTGCAACTCTCCCAAAGTACTAGGATTACAGGCCTGAGATACTGCACCCAGCCTTATTGTTTCTATAATAAAATAAGGTATAGGATAGAAATATTTAAGATGGTACCAATCCAAGAACAGGGTGATGTTGCCCATTTACTAAACCACAC
>NW_007280262.1:0-414 GCF_000164805.1 Carlito syrichta | reverse complement strand
GAGGGTCCATGCTCAGACGAGCAGATCAGCCCTTTGCCTTCCTTGGCACTGAGATATTGGACCTGATGGCCACCTCCTTGGCCACCCACAGGAGTCTGCTGCACAGTGAATGTGGGGTACCACTCCAGGGGGAGGCCGGTGAGAAGGACTTGTGGGAGCTCTCTCCTCCCTCTGAAGGATGGGCTGGCCAAGTGGCTGTCAGTCAGATAATAGGTGGGGAAGGGGTGCAGAGGCAAGGCCTCTGTGCTGCTGAGGTCCAGGGCTCAGTCATGGGAATGCTGCATGTGTGACTCTGCCCCTCTCACACATGGGACGCAGTTTCTCAAGGCGCAGGCTGCAAGCTAGGTGTCTGCCTGAGTCCAGCAGGTTGTTTGGTCTGCCCAGCGTTCATTTGCCTGGTGTTATGCTATTTTT
>NW_007280261.1:0-572 GCF_000164805.1 Carlito syrichta | reverse complement strand
GAGGTCAAAAACAAACAAAAACCCAGCAGCACTCCTGGGAACATCTGGGACCCATATTCCATGTGGAAGGATAGTAGGTCCCCCAACGATTCGTGTGCTGCGTGCTACCTGCTGAACCCTAGCATAGTGATTTCTTGAAAGGTTATTTATGACTTTTATTTTGGGGTGAGGCATTGTGGCCAACTGAACACAATGATTCCTGGGTCACATGTGCCATGTACTCCTGGTGAAATGTATGTCTGGTTCCAACTTCTCAACATTTAGAGGTACTGCAAAGGATTGTCATGTGGGGCCCTGAGCAGAAAAAGGCAGGGTGAGCATCATTTCAGAAATGCTTCGAGTATGCACAGCTTTAGTTGATGTTTTGTTTTGATAGAGTAATAATATACACAGTGGAGAATATTTTCTGAAACAAAGAAGGACTGAAGGGAGGATACAGAGCTGGTAGAGCCAAAATGAACATTCTAGAATGTCTTCTGGTTTGTCAACCCATGGGGGGGATACATGAACAAATTTCCCAGTGTGGTGCAATGCTTTATAGCACAACGATCTAGATTTCAGACTTTGTTAAT
>NW_007280260.1:0-341 GCF_000164805.1 Carlito syrichta | reverse complement strand
GATACAGAGCTGGTAGAGCCAAAATGAACATTCTAGAATGTCTTCTGGTTTGTCAACCCATGGGGGGGATACATGAACAAATTTCCCAGTGTGGTGCAATGCTTTATAGCACAACGATCTAGATTTCAGACTTTGTTAATGGTTTTTGGGTTTGGTTTTGTTTTAATTCTTATGTGCATGGCATTACTGGCAGAGTGAGTTTAAAAGCTTTAAGAGTGATTAATTGCATGGCAGGCACCCACGCTGTCTGCACTTTCAGAGCCTTACTGATGCATCCATGTACGTTTTCATTGAGGAATTTTGGTATGTGTGTGTGTAGGGGTGAGGGTGTTCCTCCTCAC
>NW_007280259.1:0-743 GCF_000164805.1 Carlito syrichta | reverse complement strand
GAGGTTAAGGAGATATTTTCCGTTGTCGCATTTTTTTCTTAGGGATATTCCTTATCCCACACAAAGGGAGATAAATTTATTCTTGATATTTTTCTCAAGTATTAATTTCAGACATCAAGTTATATATGTATGATAAAATTGTAATGCTAATTATAAAAATAGATACAAATTAATAAGACAAAACTTCCAACCAATAGTGTAAAAAACAATGGTATTAAGTTAAAGATCAGTAACAAAAAGATAACTAAACATGCCTTCACAACTGCAATTAAAAACATCCTCAAGCTAAAACTGCCATTTGCCAGATTCCCTTGCAGCTAGCCTTCTGGTTGTGATTTAATTTGCAGTGATCACAAGCACTCTTTTGAATCCCAAATTTAGAAGTGAACTAGGGAGAGAGGTGGAAAAGCGGCATTCATTTGGTTGGTGTGAATTGTAGCAAAAATAGCATGGTTCAGGAGCTGGGCTTATAGCTATGATTTTACAACATGATTTATGGACTCCTGATTGCCCTAGGAAGATTTTTTGAAGTACAGATTTGTTTGGAGGCTTTTGGAAATTTTCCCAGAAGTACAATAAAAAATCGGGTCTTTTACTTTCCAATGATTTTGTCAGATATTTTGCATACTTCATGAATAAGTTCCAAAATTCTTTTGTGCTTAGATGAGCAAAAGTAGATTACACTTAAACTGACCAGTATACCTACTATACCTATTTATTTCTTCATCTCTCACTTACTTTCA
>NW_007280258.1:0-437 GCF_000164805.1 Carlito syrichta | reverse complement strand
GCAGCATGCCATGTCTTAGGAGTGTGAGTAAATACAATATTCTGTTGACATCTTGTTTCTGCTTTCAAACAACCAGGTATGTTACATATGAACTGTCAGAGCAGCTAAATAAGTTTTCCTGTCTGAATGTGCTCATATGCTTTTCTTAAGCTGAGCTCCATATCTTAGTTGAACCCTGTGGTAAAAATTTCTTAACTTGCAACAGTCATTTCAAATCAATATTTAAAAGATAAACATGACCACTTTTGTCTGCTAACCTTCCCTTCACGTACACCACACATACTTTACATGTGACAATGCAAATGGTCTGAATTCAGCAGAAAACAGAAAGATGTCAAAGAGAGAGAGACAGAATCTCTTTCTCGGGCCTTTAATTAGGTCTTCAGAGCCAAAGACAAACCAATAACAAATTGTACTTTCCACACATTGGGGGTTGG
>NW_007280257.1:0-492 GCF_000164805.1 Carlito syrichta | reverse complement strand
TCAGGCCGGCCCTGCCCACTGCAGCCCTCCCCTCAGCACACTCCCCTTTCCCTCACTAGAGCTACTGCACATCCATGAATTCACCTGCCTGTCCTGTCCCCTACATCCCTAGTTCCGCGGGGTACACAGCAGAAGAGCTCCAAGGTAGCCAGAACCGCGGCCGCCCCGACCCGCACGCAGGAGATGCCTGCCGTGGGAAGTGTCGCTGCTCGTGGTGGGCAGTTCATCTTCTGGTCAGAGAGCAGCGCGATGAGCTCGCGTCCCACGGGCGGCCTCCAATCCCCAGGGTGCACCGGAGCGCGGCAAGAAGTTGGAGGTGGAGGGACGCATCAGTTCAGCGTTGCGCCCCATCCCTCGGTGCAGCAAGCACATCCACCCGGCGCTTCCTAGCGACGACTCTTAAGAAACATCTACTTGCAGCAGAGACGCATCCAGCAGAGGCGCATCGTGGCTCCAGTCAGCAAGAGGTGGCTTGTAAGCTAGCGTGGCCTT
>NW_007280256.1:0-553 GCF_000164805.1 Carlito syrichta | reverse complement strand
TTCAGGGTCATATGACCTCTTGTCCCAATCTTTCTCTTTTGATAGCTTCCAGTCATTATTTTATGTATACAGTATCTTCATTGATAGCCCTGAGGCTACTAATTAAAATCTTTTGGCTAGTTCTCTTCTGTTTACCGAATTCCCTCAATTCCCTTTGAGGACCATTCATTTTTATCCTTTTATTTTGTTTTGTTAATTTTACTTATACATTCTGTGATCCCTCATGGCCCGTTTGTACTTAGGCAAAAGGACAGGATACAATGCCTGGCAGGTTTCAGGGTGATTTCCTGCTTCCAGAATTGGGGAAACTTTACACTGGATGCATGAACTGCCATTCTAGAGGCGTCAGTTTCCTTCTTTAGAAAAGAGCGTGGGGATGAATGTCAGGGTGGCATGTAAGTGGGTTGTTCTGCATTTAAGAGTGGAGGTAGGGATGATGGATACACCTATTCTCTAAACAGATCTTTAATGAAGTCTCCAGGTTTCAGGTCCATCTCTGAACTTTGTCTGCTATAACTGTAGATTTAGACTCTCCTTGGAAGCCTGGCTTATA
>NW_007280255.1:0-635 GCF_000164805.1 Carlito syrichta | reverse complement strand
ACGCCAGATTACAGACATCTTTCCCTGTATAGATTCATATATAATATATATATATATATAAAATGTGTATATTTATGCACACTTATATATTCAGATATTTTAAAAATCTAACAATGGGGTTCCATATATGAAGACTCTTCCCTTTCTAATTTATAGATTTATATATAGCTTTACTTTTATAATTTAAAAAAAGGACATTCATATTCTAAAATTTAAAATGCCATGTTGTTTAAACCAAGAAAGTCCTTTGTGTGGTAGAGTAGTGAAAGAAACTGAGGATATTTAATGGAAGGTGCGAGGGGGTGGGGGTGGTATGGAACACACCCACGTGCCCCAAGGCCACACTCTCCAGACACAGTGACTCATTCCCAGCCTGAGCACTCATTCTCCTAGCCTAGGCCAAGCCCAAGGAAGGATCCGTCCCAGCCATGGAGCACTCACAGCAGGCAGGTTCAAAGTCAAGCAATCAGGGCTAAGCCATTCTCCCTGTGACACCAGCCTGTGTTATCTTTGGGAAGATGACCGTTCACCTGGACCGGGTGTGCTCTACTTTCGGAGGGATTCAGCTGCTAGCAGCTCAGCAGACCCTAGGGGCACTCCCTCTGCTCATATAACAGACCCTATGGCCATCCCAA
>NW_007280254.1:0-643 GCF_000164805.1 Carlito syrichta | reverse complement strand
ATCAGACTGGCTGAGATGGTCAGTTGCCTACTCAATACCCATTCCCCTTTATTGCTTAGTAGCAGAAGTCATTTTATTGGAGATGTGACTAGTTTCAAAAACAATAACATCAACAATACATCAATAAGCTTCCCTTAAGTATAGCTAGGTATGACCAGGTGATTAACTTCAGGTCAAAGATTTAGGTTGAACCGGCATTTGGGACTTCCCAAAGGGGACCCATCCCCTTCTGCCCTTGTTGCTCCCCTTTATGCTTTCCTGCTGCTGGAATATAGACATAATAATTGAAGCTCTAGTAGCCATCTGGGACAATGAAGCAATCTTGAAAATAGAAGCCAGGCACTTTTATAGGTGCTTGGGGCACATTAAAAAGCAAACAAACATTCTTGGCCCTGTGGTAAGAATGGCAGAATAGAATGACAGAAGCTTCTGATAACACTGTGAAGCTGTCACTCCAGTCCTGTTGTTGACCTTTGGACAGATTTTACCTGAGATAGAAATAAGCTCTTATGTGCTCTCCTTTGTTTAAATCATTGTTATTTCTAGTCCCTGTTACTAGCAATCAACTGTAATTCCTAACTGATACACACAAATTCGGTAAGTTCTTTTCTGGGAAGTTCAAAGTAGAGCCGAAGGAAGACTG
>NW_007280253.1:0-623 GCF_000164805.1 Carlito syrichta | reverse complement strand
TCGCCCGCCAGCGTGCCTCATTGGCTGAGGGAGTGCGTGGGGCAGACGGGCGAGCTCACTGTGGCGGGCACTTACTCCATCATCATCTGAGACACGATGTCAAAGGAACGTGAAACCGGCGCTGGCGAAGCTCTCCTTGTACTGCCCCATCTTGATGGCCTCCAGCCACTCGTCCACCGTGTTAAAGCTGGTGTAGTCGGGGATCGTTCGGTCCAGCAACGGCAGGTTGATGCTGGGGGTGGGGGTGGGTGAGACGGTCAGGGGATGGCTTGTAGGGCGTGGGAGGGTGAGTATGAGAGTGGATGCGCCTTTGAGTCATGTGTGCCCGTGCACATGTGTATCCATGTATGTGAGCCTCGTGAGTGTGTGGATATGTATCTGCATGCCCGTGGGCATGAGCTTGAACCTGTGTAAACACACATGTGTACATGCATAAGCATGGGAGAGTGAGTCTGCAGGATGCAGAGCTGGGGCCACCCAGGAGGGCTCTGCAGGAATCTCTGAGTGGCTGGACTACGATTGTGAGTGGAAGACACTTCTCTGTGCTTCCGATTTCTAGGAGGAGGAATTTGGGCTGGCCTACTATGCTGATTATTCACTAATTCCTTCCCCAGTGCCAGCTC
>NW_007280252.1:0-618 GCF_000164805.1 Carlito syrichta | reverse complement strand
ACTGAGGACAAGTTTTGTCTCTATGGTTTTGTCTTTGTTCAGCTTAGTTCTTGAACCTTTAACTTCAGTCATGTTTTATTGATCACCACCGAGGAACAGTCCATAAATAAACTTGTGAACTATATGGTTGAATAATTACTATGGCTTTTAAAAATATTCATTTTTGTGATTTTAATGTACTTTTTTGCTGGTAATAGAGATATAGGTTAAAAAGTACCTGCTAGTTTTGAGAAACTGGTATATTAAAATAACCCTAAGGACCTATAAAATGTTCTCATTTTTCCTAAAGCACATGTTCAGAGGACTTCTGGTAATGACAGCATGAAGTGGTTGGTGATTCTTCTGTGACAGAAAAGAATAAAACTGGACAAAATGGTCAAAAAAACAACCATTTTTGACCCTTTTTCTTGTGGCTGTTTCTGTCATTTCTCTCTATTCCCCCAATTTATGTTGGTGAGAACTGAGCTTTTTAGACTGGCCCTAAAAACTTTCAATTCTATTGCCACATGAGCAGATTTGATACTTTGAGGGTAGGGAGTAGTGCAGAAAACTTGTGCTTTTGCCAATTAAAAGTAGCAGTTTTGGTTGGGAACAAATGGATATGACTTGTATCTTTGC
>NW_007280251.1:0-571 GCF_000164805.1 Carlito syrichta | reverse complement strand
TATGCCCAAGCAGATACATACAGCTCTTGGTTGACAATATGGTCACATAAAGGGAGTTCAGGGTTCAGAACATAGATTTGAAGGTCATCATATGAAATAACAGTTCAATTCAATCACGAATATATTAACTTACCAAGTAATTGGTATAAACAGTTTTTGATATGCTGAGCACAGTGTTAAGATGTAGAACCAGGGGATTTTTACATCTTGGACAAGATGGCAACCAGATGGGTCAGATTGTGACAGTCTCTGCAAAAGCACTAGTCCATAAAGACTTTCTGTGTGAGTAGCTGTGTGCTGGTGGGAGAGTGAAAGTTTGTCTGGTGGAAGACTAGGTTCATGCACCCTGGTCCTCCCTCTGAAGGTGACTGTAAGCCCCCACTGCCCTGAGATTCAAGGTGCGAGTGTGCAAGATCGTCTGCTCTTTGCAGGACTCTCCTGAGAAGAGTCTGCTGAATTCAACTGATTTTCATTACCTGGTGCCTGGTCCACAACATCACCTGTTATAGCAAATCAGCTAGAGCCCTGGATCTGATCAGTGTAGAGAGAAGACTGGGGAGAGCAGGAGAGG
>NW_007280250.1:0-711 GCF_000164805.1 Carlito syrichta | reverse complement strand
AGGATTATTCAAAACAAATAAGCTTCAGATTGGCAAAACTTTGAAACCAGTATTTTTTCCTCTAATAATACTTTTTAATTCTGAAGAAAATTGCAATCTTAAAAAAAAAATCACATTTAAATTCTATGGTTAAGGAAATAAAACAATGCAACTATCCTAAAATTAAAAATATGTCATAATGAAAAAATAGTATTTATATTGTGCTTAAAGTAGGGGCAGGGAGGGGAAGGGAGGTGGGATTAGCAGTAGTAAATATTTGTCTGGGAACGGGGGGCACACCTCATCAACAAGGGTACCTGCCCAATGCATATTTGTATACCTAACCATTAACTGTACCCCACAATTTTAAAATAAAAAATATGTTTTAAAAAAATAAAATAAATGCAACTGAAGAAAACAATAAAAAAAGAGATAGGAGAAGACGCTGGACTGGAAAATGATGACAAACTGAGCACATTCCTTCCCCCTCTTCTCCAAATTCGATTTGATAAATATGTCTGTAGCTACATCTACTCATATATTGATCAATCGATATCACACACATATATCTACATAAAACTATAAATACATTGGGAATCATATAAAACATTTAAAAACTGAGGCATTCCTTGAAAGAAAGCAAGCAGATGGATCAGATATTGAATGAAACAATTACGGAGAAACTAAAAGCTAAAAGTACATTTAGCAGAAGACACCTGTGAAAGAGTCATC
>NW_007280249.1:0-309 GCF_000164805.1 Carlito syrichta | reverse complement strand
AGGATTACCTGAGCCCAACAGGTCAAGGCAGTGATGGCCATGAGCATGCCACTGCACTCCAGCCTGGGCAACAGAGTGAGACTCCAACTCAAAAACAAAAACAAGAAAGTCACCTCTTCAAAGACTCCTCCCAAGATCACCCTATGCAAAGCTGTCTCCTTTCTGTGCCAGGGTTAACACTCTGGCACATACCATGGTTTGCTTTCTTCATAGCACTTATCACTATATAAAATTATACAATTTGTTCATTATCTCTGTCCTCCAATTAGAGAGTGGGCACCTGGGACACTTCCTAACACCACCCACACA
>NW_007280248.1:0-624 GCF_000164805.1 Carlito syrichta | reverse complement strand
CGATGGACCATTATTCAGCAATTAAAAAGCAATGAGCCCTCGAGCCATGAAAATACTTGGAGGAAACTTAAATGCATATTACTAAGTGAAAGCAGCAATCTGAAAAGTCATACATACTGTATGACTCCAATCATATTACATTCCAGAAAAAGCAAAGCTATGGAGACAGTAAAAAGACCAGTGGTTGCCAGGGGTTGGTGGGGAGGGAGGAATGAACAGGCAGACACAGAGGATTTTTAGGGCAATGATGCTATTCAGTGTAGTACTATAATGGCAGATGGATGTGCGTATACATTTGTCCAAATTCATAGACTTGACACCACCAAGAGGAAACTTTGATGTGAACTGTGGACTTGGGGTGATAAAGACATGTCCATGTAAGTTCATTGATTGTAACAAATGCATCCCTCTGGTGTGGGACATGACAGTGGGAAGGTAGTGGGTATATGTGAACTCCCTGTACTTTCTACTCAACTTTGCTCTGAGCCTAAAGTTGCTTTTCTTTCTTTCTTTCTTTCTTTCTTTCTTTCTTTCTTTCTTTCTTTCTTTCTTTCTTTCTTTCTTTCTTTCTTTTCTTTCCTTCCTTCCTTCCTTCCTTCCTTCCTTCCTTCCTTCCTTCCTTCG
>NW_007280247.1:0-628 GCF_000164805.1 Carlito syrichta | reverse complement strand
TCAACTTAACCTTCCTCACATAGCACTCTCTGGCCCCATACCAGCCAAGCACAGCATGTGGTGGAGTTTCTTTCACTGCTTATGGGATCAGAATTAGTCTTATTAGTCTCACTGCCCAACCTGGTGTCCTGTGTCCCACTTTTCTGCAGGTTTCTCTCCCAGCTTCTGTTGTTGGTATCAGCTCACCTAACTTTGGGTACTTTCTTAGCTCAGAGTTATCAGCTTCTTGTTGTATCCAACTCATTACACTCACGTGCTTTGAATGTGTGCCAGTAAACCAATAGGGAAGGCCAGTTTCTTCACCCATGACCATACTTCTCCCCACTGCCTCCCTGCTAGCTGGGCTGAAGGAATATAATGCCAGGCCATCGAAGTGACAAGGTGGCAAGAGGCAGGCAACCCTGGGTTGGAATCACGCTTCTCCACTTAAGGGCTTATTTCACACCGGTTAATTAATCTTACTAAGCCTCTGATTTTCTCTTTGGGCAAAGATGCAAGTAAAAGGGCCTAATCATTCGGGTTGTTATGTGACTTAAACAAGATAAGAGGTATAAAACACCTAACACAGAGACAAAGTAAATGCTTGATCAAAGAGGGCCATCATTGTCATAGGGTGAAAAATGAACCT
>NW_007280246.1:0-360 GCF_000164805.1 Carlito syrichta | reverse complement strand
CACGCCCGGCTAATTTTCTCCTGTCTCTTATCATGTGAAAAGACCTCTCTTTCCAAGACCTGAGTGTCACACGCACAGAAGAAGCCTCTAATAGTGTACCATACTCAACCTTGGGAGGTTGACTCTGTGGAAAGGGGAAGGGATGGTGAGGAAGAATAAAAAGAACTCATCCTTATATATCCCCTCTATGCCTAGAAATTAAGCTTTTTGAGAGAATGAGATATTGCTTACACATTTCTCAGTCCATTGCCCAACTAGATCAACAAATATTTATTTAACGCATGATTGGATGACAGCACGAATCTAGCAGAGAAAACTTCATGTTCTGATGCTTGATGGTACGTCTGATATCTTAGAATG
>NW_007280245.1:0-316 GCF_000164805.1 Carlito syrichta | reverse complement strand
CAGAGCCAACGAGTACAATCACTCAACATAATCTTCTTTTCAAATATGTATGGTGTCACCAAAACAAGCAAGTCCAGATTAACAGGAAGATAGCAATGGATGAAGCACTGGTAAAGCTAATCATCACATAAAGATCAACATATGTTTTCCTAGTTCTAAGTGCCCTATTCAAATCCCGCAGGTCTAACCAGCATTTTAAGCTGATTTGCTCTCATAGTTTGAAGCCCACATCCTGTGTCATAAACTCAGACCTACAAAACTAACTGTTTGATACACTGCTGTTCCAGTTTCTGGACCAGATCTCCTCTTCCTGGTC
>NW_007280244.1:0-606 GCF_000164805.1 Carlito syrichta | reverse complement strand
GGGCATGGTAGCACGCACCTGTAGTTCCGGCTACTTGGAAGGCTGCGAAGGAAAGATCACCAGAGCCCAGCTAGTTGACGCTGGGGTAGCTGTGAGCATGCCACTGCACTCCAGCTTGGGCAACAGAGTGAGATTCCAACTCAAAAAAAAAGATCAAACAAAATAATAGTTCATCACAGAAAACAAAAGCACAAAGGGATGGAAATACAAGATAAATTATTTAAAAGGGTCTGGAGCACAGATGCAGAGACCAAACCTGTGAATAATAGGACTTTTAAAGGAAGGAAAGGAACAGATGTAGAAATGTATTAATTAAGAAAATAATAGAAGAAATTTTTTCTCGTTTGAAGACTTATTTGGTAAATTAAAGTGCTTATCAAGTTCCAGGCAGAATTTATGGAGGGAATTGTCTTTTAGAAGACAGTTGGGCATATTCCCAAATTTTAGCATAAAAAAGTTTACAGGCTGGCCTGTAGCAGGAAAAATAAAGAGATCGTGACACCGAGACTATTATAAGAAGTGGCACTTTATTACGCTGGCTAGCACAGCACAGCAGGCCCGAGAATTTCATGCATCCAAATCAAGCTCGAGCACCCCAGAACAGGT
>NW_007280243.1:0-328 GCF_000164805.1 Carlito syrichta | reverse complement strand
TATTAATGATATAGGGGGGTAATTTGTTTATAAAGTTTCTTCTTATAGGTTGTGTGATTAAGTATATTGAGATATTCCACAAGCTAAATAAAGAAACCTATTAAGAAGCAAAAGCAACCAAAGCTCAGAAATTGTTTTTAATCTTTAATCTGAACATAAAGACACAATTATAAGACACGTTTTTCCTCACTATTAACTGTCTAATTAATTGTGATAGAATTTATTCTTTCATCTCTTACTTTCAAAAGGTGAGCCTTCTGTGTCCCTATAATTGTGCCATCATTAATTTTCATTTCTTAATTATTAAATATTAATTTATAGGTAATCA
>NW_007280242.1:0-855 GCF_000164805.1 Carlito syrichta | reverse complement strand
CGCTCAGGCGGGTCTCGAACCCGCGGGCTCAGGCAATCCACTCACCTCAGCCTCCCAAAGGCGCGGGATTACAGGCTGAGCCACCGAGCCTGGCAGAAAATACTATTAACATTTATTTATTTATTTATTTAACAAACAAGCACCCAGGCTCATCCTAGATATTACTTACTTAAGGTCCTTCATCTAAGTCATGGTTTCTCAATTCAATCTACAGATCCCTTTCAAATCATTGCATCCTGTTAGTTTTCAATGAACTTCCTGAGGGCAGAGCATAGGTCTGGTTAATCTCTGCTTTATTTACAATGTCTTGTAAAAAATAGGTACACCATATGTCTTTTTTTTTAAGCTAACTGTATATATGAGCATGCATGTCAGAGAGCAAAATTAAAAAAATGCACTACTTTCAAAACTTAAAAAAATCAAACTAAAAAATCCCATATCACAAATGAATACATTTTTATAGAAATAATAAAACTCTCTCATTTCCAAAAATTTTAACATGATGTAAAAGACATTGAAATTTCAAAAGGTAGCCCATTAATTTAATTTTAATTATTAATACAGCAATAGCTATAGAGTAGTCATATAATATTTGAAATAATTTAAGATATTTTTCTTTGACATAGAAAAACAAGTTTTATATGTTAAGCTTGCAGATATTAAATTGATATTAAGAGCTATCTAAACCCTCACATTTTTAAGCCATTTTAAAGTGTCAACTAAAATTTTAGTTGTCACCATTAATAATATTCCCAATTTTGTCATCATTATTAAGTATTAAGAATACATGTTAATGAGGAATTGTGATGGGTGTCAGACAGAAAATTACCATTTTTCATTTGCTATGCAAAATTT
>NW_007280241.1:0-686 GCF_000164805.1 Carlito syrichta | reverse complement strand
AAAATTATATTGATAACATTTATCATTTTCTCCAAATTTTTTTGAGAAGGGCAGAACTATTTCAGGATATGCCATATATTTATTATTAAAATGTCCACTTGTAATAGAATCTTTTTGTTCCATATAATATAATTCAGCAGTTACATAACTGAGATGGTAGTTTGTCTATAAGATATGACATATGAGAGATAAGAACAGACAACATGGAATTAATAACAAACATGAATTTTGTGCTAAATTGGATGGTATATCCTAACTTTAAAATATTTCAGCTTTAATTTTACTTATGTACAAGAGATGTATTTTTCATGTGATTTATTTTAAATACACACACAGAGATACACACACACATCCCATAACATTATAATATTATAGTATATTTTTCCAAACAGTTTTTGCCCATGTAATATGTTACAAAAAATAATTACCAGTTGACTTTTTAGACAACATGCCTGGCTTTCATGAACAAAATTGATAATCTATAATCCTATATTTTTAGGCAGATTTCATTTTACTGAGAAAGATCAATGCATATACAATCATTGATGATGCTAGTATACTATAATAGTTTTGTTTATAAAATGTTATGGAAATAATTCATTCTTCCTGAGTGAGGTGTGGTAAATGGAGATGGTAAGAGGAAGTGAGAGGGAGGAAGTAGCATTTGTACTGGATTTTGAAGGATG
>NW_007280240.1:0-338 GCF_000164805.1 Carlito syrichta | reverse complement strand
TTCTCTGGTGAGATGAGTGTCTTGGAGAAAACATATGTTGCATCATGATATTTTATCCAATTTGCCATTCTATGTCTTTTCAGTGTATTTAGTCCATTTGTATTCAGGCTAATTATTGAAATGTGTGAGTTTATCCCCATCATGAAGTTCTTATAGAGTTTGTTGTTGTTGCTGTTTGTTTATTTGCTTGCTATTTTTCTTTTTTTGGGGGGGGTTGATTTATGTGTGTTTTCAATAGTTTCCTGCATTCTTTGGAAGGGTATTGTCATTTTTTTTCTGTGTTTAATACTTTCTTAAGTGTTTCTTTTATAACTGGTCTGGAGGGAGCGTAAACTCTA
>NW_007280239.1:0-581 GCF_000164805.1 Carlito syrichta | reverse complement strand
TTCATCATTTTGAAGCAACCTCCCATATCTTTTTTTTTTAATTTTTGATAGCTTAAAGGGTATTTTGTCTGACAATAAAACTGCAACTTCTGCTTCTTTTTTGTTCCATTCATCTGAAAAATTGTTTTCCATCCTTTTATTTTGAGTCTATTAGTGATCTTTCTGGTGAGATGAGTGTCTTGGAGAAAACATATGTTGCATCATGATATTTTATCCAATTTGCCATTCTATGTCTTTTCAGTGTATTTAGTCCATTTGTATTCAGGCTAATTATTGAAATGTGTGAGTTTATCCCCATCATGAAGTTCTTATAGAGTTTGTTGTTGTTGCTGTTTGTTTATTTGCTTGCTATTTTTCTTTTTTTGGGGGGGGTTGATTTATGTGTGTTTTCAATAGTTTCCTGCATTCTTTGGAAGGGTATTGTCATTTTTTTTCTGTGTTTAATACTTTCTTAAGTGTTTCTTTTAAAACTGGTCTGGAGGGAGCGTAAACTCTAGGAATTGAATATCTGGGAAGGGCATAAGTCTCCATGGCTGATGAAATTTAACAGGGTAGGTAATTCTTGGCTAAAATTGTTTATC
>NW_007280238.1:0-722 GCF_000164805.1 Carlito syrichta | reverse complement strand
AATGATTGGTAATTCGAGTAAGAAAACACTTCATTAGAGATGCATAATTTCCATATATTGGACCTCAAGAATCAATAGGGATAAGATGCGGCTAGTAAAACTCTGGTGCCTGGGTGAGTACACATATTTAGGGCGGTACTGTTGGAAATGGATGCAGTATAGTTAGATAAAATGACCATGAGGGAGGTAATAAATAGCTGAAGAGATAAGGGAAAGGAAAACTGCATGGAGATATTTAGCTCTACAGCAGGGAGCACGAAACATGGCTCGGTCAGCATTCATGCTGCGAAAGGCAAAATAATGATCAGAAAGTCAGAGACGAATGAGTGCCTTAGATCACCAGAATAAAAAGAAATGAAAGGACAGAGAAAGGCAAGTGTGAAGAGCATTACCATCAAGAGGTGATTATAGGAGACATGGGGAATAAAATGTTATTAAAGTCTAAAGGATTTTCAAACTTCACCAAACCTATGTACTATATAACTATCAGTGATCATGCAAAAATCAGCAGGAAGACATTTTTATTATTTGGTACTATAGTATAGAATTCAAAAGTTTTATTCACATCCTATTGAGTTTTTTTTTCCAAGGATTTTTTAGGGAGATGAAAAACTGGGGTTGATTTATCCAATTCAGAAGAGAGTGACTGAGAACTTGTGAGGGCTCCTTGGAGTGAAACACAAATTTTGGTGAGCAGTCTAAACTCAGTGTTCAAAAGTTAT
>NW_007280237.1:0-460 GCF_000164805.1 Carlito syrichta | reverse complement strand
TTAGGATTCCAATTCAGATCTCCAGATTTCCAAGCCAGGGTCTTTTCCCCAGGGCCACTACAGCCATTCATCAACTCAGACATATGCTTGTGACCTGCATATTGCCACAATCATACAATATACAGACCTTAGCCAAGTAGCAATTTTCCCCCAGTCTTAGTGCTTTCTCACTCAAAACCAAATTAATTGTTCAACCCGGTTATTAACGCAACAACTTCAGTCACAAAATTCACAGCATTGAAAAGCTAACTCAAACCTACACTGAGTCCTTAAAAACTGATGCGGTAATTATGACCACCCTGTTTTATTTTCTAAAGAAGTCAATTCCCCTAAAGAGGATCACAGAAGAATACAAAGAAACCAAAAAAGGACGAAACAGTTTCTTTGTCATAAGAAAATAAAAATCAATAGAAGAATTGATTTGAAAGAAAGAGACAAAGAGGGAGAGAGGGAGGGAGGG
>NW_007280236.1:0-637 GCF_000164805.1 Carlito syrichta | reverse complement strand
AACCTCTCCCTACCCGTCTCTTTTCCTGGATGCTTTCCAACATCTAATAACCACAATTCTGCTCGCTACTTTTATGAGCTCAACCTTTTCAACTCCCACATAGGAACACACAGTATTTATCTTTCGATGCCTGACTTATTTCACCCAATATAGAGTCCTCCAGGCTCATTTATGTTGCCAGAAGTGACAGGACTGTAGGCTTTTTTATGGCTAAATAGTATTCCATTGTGTTTACAAACCACATTCGCTTTATCCATTTATCTGTCGATGGATACTGAGGTTGATTCCATATCCTGACTATTGTGAACAGCGTTACAATATGGGTGCAGATAACTCTTTGATATACTGATTTCCTTTCCTTTGGATAAATACCCAGTAGCAGGATTGTGAATTATATGATTGTTCTATATTTGTTTTTTGAGGAACCTCCATACTGTTTTCTATAATGGCTGTACTAATTTACAATTACACCAACAATATATGAGTTTCCTTTTCTCTGCATCCTCACCAGCATTTGTTATTTTTATTTTGTCTTTTTGAGACTAGCCATCTCACTAGGGTGAATGATATCTCCTTGTGGTTTTAATTTGCATTCTCTGATGTTCAGTGATATTGAACATTTTTAGAATACATATGG
>NW_007280235.1:0-545 GCF_000164805.1 Carlito syrichta | reverse complement strand
AGATGGGGCACCCAGATCCCTGCATCTGCTGTCACTTTCTGATCTTTATATGTTCAAAGAGACATTTGCTGGGTGCAGGATGTTTCACTCATTCGAAAGTATTCAAGGTGTCTCTGTTTATCATCAGCAGGGTCCCTGCTTTCTGTCTCGCTCAGCATGAGAGTCACTGGTCTGCTGCCCCATGATAGCCATCTCAGATCACACTGATACTCAATATTTCAAAAAATAATTGCCAAAATTATTCAAAATTTTTAAAAGATATGAATCTATACATTAAGAAGTCCAATGAATTCTGAGATTGAGTAACTATCCATATTTTAGTAGTCACTTGCATTTTCTCATTTGTTAATTACCCATTTGTTTTTGCTTATTTTAAAAGTGTTCTAATATTTTTGTCTTTTTAAACTGATCTGTAGAAACTCCTTGATTACAAGATGTTGGAGAGATATGTATGGAGAGATGTGTGTGTCTCTCTCTCTCTCAAAAAAATTTAAAAAACAATTATTTTTTGGAGGCTGGGCCCTTTGTAGTACAGGCCTCCCTTG
>NW_007280234.1:0-350 GCF_000164805.1 Carlito syrichta | reverse complement strand
TCATGGAAGATCATGACTGGGTACAGAAGGAAGAACATTTGAAAGCAAATTACAAGATGAACTATTAGGACAAAGAGCTGGAGTTTTGAAGAGAGGGACTTAAAGTCCAGATTCTGTCTCTTGAACTGGAAAGCTCATCATGGGTGGTAAAGAGCTTTGGAGGCTAAAAGAAATCTCATCATCTCCAGATGGGAGGTGCAAACATGAGGCAAAGAAAAACAGACACAACAAGTAAACCCAAGCATATAGACATGGTTCATCATGTTATCCAGACAGAGCACTGGTCAGGTAGTATTTGTCTTCTGACTCCTTGGCATGGAACGTGGCTTCCTCTGAGATTGAAGCCACTC
>NW_007280233.1:0-498 GCF_000164805.1 Carlito syrichta | reverse complement strand
AAAACAGACACAACAAGTAAACCCAAGCATATAGACATGGTTCATCATGTTATCCAGACAGAGCACTGGTCAGGTAGTATTTGTCTTCTGACTCCTTGGCATGGAACGTGGCTTCCTCTGAGATTGAAGCCACTCCCCTCCACTGGTATCTCCCTTTACTACCAGGCTTTCTCTCTCTTCCTCTCCATTCCCAGATCCAGTGTTTTCAGTGAACCCAAATGAGTAGTTCTGGGTATGATGTGCGGAATTAGGGGTCTAGAAGGGCTCCTGGTCTGGCCCAGGAGGGCTACTGCCCTCTGGCTGTCAGTGCCCTGGCCAGAGCTGGCCTGAGCTCAGCTGTTCAAGTAGCAAGAGCTCATTACAGGCTGGGATTCTACCTCACCAGGGCGGCTGGACCACTGGGGCCCTAAAACTCTTCATCTGGATGAAGAGCCTCCCCCATTGTCTCTACCACCTGTGCAAAGCATGTATTAAGGGCCTCAGGGCAGCCTATACCAA
>NW_007280232.1:0-612 GCF_000164805.1 Carlito syrichta | reverse complement strand
GGCAGGCAAACCCTCAGAGAAGACCTGCAGGAGTTCCTGGGCAGGGAAGCCCCACTGCACCAGCTGGATGACCTCACCAAGGTGAATCCTGTGACGCTGGAGACAGGTATGGGCCTCCCATTCCTCAAGAGTACCATCTATAAGGGTGGAGATGCTGTGAGCACAGCTTCCCCAGGTCATACTGAAGCAGGCAGGACTGCTAACCTGGGCTGCTCCAGACCTCTGCCCAAGGGAGCATGGCAGCTGCACCTAGGTTCCCCAGGGAAGGCTCTGCTTCAGATTGGGAGCTCATTTTAATTAGATCTTCCATCTATTCATCAGGGAGCTGCTGGGATCTAATTGCAAAAGGAGGACTGTTAGGCAGAAGTGTGTCTGTGTGTGTGGTTTTATCTGTATTTGAGCCAGAGTTTGCTAAAGGCATCTCTGCCTCAGTCCTGAGGTGCCTGCAGGCCCGGTACATGGCAGACAAATTCTACACCAATGCTGGCTGCACCCTGGTGGCTCTGAACCCCTTCAAGCCCATTCCTCAGCTCTACTCGCCAGAGCTGATGAGAGAATACCATGCTGCTCCTCAGCCACAGGTAAGGCTCAGTTGCTCCTTGTGGCCTCAGG
>NW_007280231.1:0-651 GCF_000164805.1 Carlito syrichta | reverse complement strand
TCAGGCAATCCACTCACCTCAGCTTCCCAAAGGCGCGGGATTACAGGCTGAGCCACCGAGCCCGACTTTTTTTTTTTTTTTTTGATTCAATATTTCACTCTGTCATCCAGGCTGGAGTGCAGTGACACATTAACTGCCACTGCAGCCTCGACCTGCTGGGCTTAGGCAATCTTTCTGCCTCAACTTTCCAGGCAGCTGGAACCACAGGCGTGTGAGACTACACGCAGCTAATTTTTTGATTTTCTGTAGAGACGAAGTCTCAGCATGTTGCTCAGGCTGGTCTCAAAACCGTGAGTTCAGGCTATCTTCTCATTTCTGCTTCGAGCCACTGAGCCCAGCCAGAAATAATTTTCTATGACCACATTTATTCCAAAGAGAAAAAAGGAAACAGGCCAAGTTCTTGAGTACTCATTCAGAAACAGTCAATTTATTCCAATTATCACTCAGCTTATCAAGGGCTAAGTCACCATTATTATGGAATGAGCTATATATGCAGTCCTTTAGTCCTCTGTCCAAAAAATACTTTTAAGTGTCAGGTCTTTACAGTTTACGGACTTGACACTAACATACTTCTCTGCCTTGATGTTATCATGAATGAATCAAGGTGGCAGGACTAAGTTAGCTAGAAGTCAGTATCAGAAATCAGGTAGA
>NW_007280230.1:0-517 GCF_000164805.1 Carlito syrichta | reverse complement strand
TTTTCTATAATAAAAAGATATATATATGCACACACACACACACACACACACACACACACATATATACATCCAAAAATATATAGAAAAATGAACAATTCCAGATCGGAGGAAACCACAAGCTGTCACCCTCAGAGCAGGGCCCACAGCACGACTGGCTTGGACATAGCTGAGGGCAATTTATCTGCCGCCTGAGGGCCTGTGCCAGCATGGGGTAGGGGTGACCTTTGCCTGTGGCCTATGGAGGCTCAATTCCCCTGTGAAGTGCCCCTGGCCCATCAGCCAGCCTTCCCCGGCTGCCAGCCCCATCTCCTCCCATTGTGGCCCCACGTTGTGTGGCCGCCAGAGAGACTGAGTTGACCCTTTCTCTTTGCAGGGCTTGGTTGGGTATGTGACCAGCACAATGTCAAGGACCCTGTGCTTAAGAAAGCCTCTCTCTTGAGGTTTAATGCTCTCTGCAGACAAGTCCTGTGTGGTCCAATGACTTTGTCCACTTGGGCTAGGAGCAAGTGAAACTGTT
>NW_007280229.1:0-706 GCF_000164805.1 Carlito syrichta | reverse complement strand
TAATGCCACAGCTGATGTGACAGAAGGCAGACCTCAGCCGCACTCCCTCTGTTGTGTGGCCCCAGTTCCCAGCCGGCCACTGACCGGTATTGGTCTGCCTCCAGGGGGTTGGGAGCTCTGCCCTGAAACTTGTCCATAAACAGGCTCTAGTCACAACCTTCAATGAAAGACCCAAGACTCCAGACTCCAAGACACAACTTCCAAGAAAGTTTAAGCTGTCCTTTTTGTTGTTGTGGAGTCAGAGTCTCATTCTGTTGCCCAGGCTGGAGTGCAGTGGCACACTCACGGCCACCCCAGCGTCAACCCGCTGGGCTCCAGCAGTCCTTCCACCTCAGCCTTCCAAGTAGCCGGAACTACAGGCTCGCGCTACCATGCCTGGCTAATTTTTGATTTATTGTAGAGACAAGGTCTCACCAAGTTGCCCAGGCTGTTCTTGAACCTGCGGGCTCAGGCAGTCTACTCGTCTCGGCCTCCTCAAGTCCTGGGATGACAGGCTGAGCCACCAAGCCCCGCCCCTTCTTCCCCTTTTTAATGTTGTTGCTGACAGATAAGGAAGACTTCAGCTGCACTGACTCCTGATTTTGGACTTGTCTCAAGCCAATGTCGAAATAACTTTTATCACATTGCTATGGGCTCAATGTTATTATCTGCCCTCCCCCAAAGTTCACATGTTGAAATCCTAAATCCCCAGTGTGATGGTATTTGT
>NW_007280228.1:0-309 GCF_000164805.1 Carlito syrichta | reverse complement strand
CTGACCTGTGCCTGCCTCAGAATGTCAGCTACCTAAGGGGACTGGAAGTGACAGTATGGTTGTGGGGTGGGGGAAGACGGGAACTTGTTTGAGATGTACTTGGGAGGTAGGATGGAGTGGGGGATTGTCTGGAAGCTATGTTCGCATTTCAAGTTCATTACTTCTGCATAGCTTGTTTGGTTGTGGTACCTTGATAAGGGAGGTCGGATGGTGGGAGGAGCTGATGGAATCACAGAAGGGCTAAATCCTTCCCATGCCACTTCTTGGCTCTGGCACTGCCTGTGAGGTGAGAGTTTGTTTTTGTTTTTG
>NW_007280227.1:0-582 GCF_000164805.1 Carlito syrichta | reverse complement strand
AAATACAATAGACACATGTTCATTATCACATTTCCATTTACGGCCCATATTTATAAGGGAAATAAATAAGTTCATGTTAGTAACTCTTCTTCATTCATACTTGGACAGACCTGCTTGTCTGTCTTGATCCTGTAACTTTCCTTATCCTCCTTATCTTATTTCATATTTAAAATTTTTTTTAATCTTTGGTTTCCAGCACTAGCCTTGGGTCTTCCTAATACTAACCCCAGCTTTTCTGAATCTGAAGTTCAGCACGATTTCTGTTACAATTTTGAAATCAGTCCCCGTCACCAGAAAATCACAGATGCAGGTGAAAAGTGTAGCACTCCTCAAAGGTAGGCATTGAACACTGGCCATTCTATGAGTCATCCCTACCAAGGAAGGAGGACCAAGTAGCCCTTACTAGGGCTTTCCTCATCTATAGTACAGCTCTCTTGCACTGCTTGAAGAGATTCTTTGACACATATTAAGTCCAGATGAATATAATGGCATCATTCCAACCAGTAAGGTACCTACTACTTGCTTTATCTTTTGGGATACCTTCCCTGCATGCATTAGTCCACTTGACTCATGTCTATGAAA
>NW_007280226.1:0-450 GCF_000164805.1 Carlito syrichta | reverse complement strand
GTGCCACTGCACCCACCACAACAATACATTTTAAAACATTTTTATCACCTCAAAAAGAAACCTGCACCCATTAGCAATCACTCCCATTTCCTCCCAGCTGTCTCAGCCCCTGGTAACCACTAATCTACGGTCTCTATATATTTGCTTATTCTGGATATATCATAGAAATGGAATCATACAATATGTGATCTTTTGTGACCAGCTTCTTTCACTTAGCATACAGTTTTCAAGGTTCATGTTGTGGCCTGTATGAGTACTTCATTTCTTTTTTTGTCTAAATGGAATCAGTAAACATTTCTTTATGTTAAATAATATTTGGTGATATGTACATCCCACATTTTATTTATCTATTCATCAATTCATCAGTTTGAATTATTTCCACTTTTATTGTGAATAATACTGCTATCAATATTTGTGCACAATTTTTTGTGGACATATGTTTTCATTTTT
>NW_007280225.1:0-449 GCF_000164805.1 Carlito syrichta | reverse complement strand
CAATAAATTAAGAAAAAAAAAAATTAGCCAGGCATGATAGCACGTGCCTGTAGTTCCAGCTACGGGGAAGGCTGAGGCGGAAGGATCGCCGGAGCCTGGCAGGTGGAGGCTGTGGGGGCCGGGAGCGGCCACTGTACTCCAGTCTGGGCGACTGAGTGAGACTCCAACTCGAAAGAAAGAAAGAAAGAAAGAAAGAAAGAAAGAACGAAGGAAGGAAGGAAGGAAGGAAGGAAGGAAGGAAGGAAGGAAGGAAGGAAAGAAAGAAAGAAAGAAGGAAAGGGAGTAGAAAACTATTAAAATACTTAATGTTGTAAATATTAGATCTTTTAAAGATTTCAGGTTTTGATAATTACATTTTGTATCATTTAATGTACTGATAATTTTTCCTTTGTTCTCTGCAAAAATCTTGGGATGCTTTACCTTGTTTAGTTATCAGTGTGATGTCAGCT
>NW_007280224.1:0-708 GCF_000164805.1 Carlito syrichta | reverse complement strand
CTTTTCGTTACCATAGAATTATGAGGACAAGCAAGTTTCATTCTCAAAGCATTTATGGCTATCAACCAGGCAATGTGCTCTGAGTCTGGAGGAGAGACATGTGCATGTGATTACAATCAGTGGAATAAACACTGTGTGGTGGGAGTCCAGAGAAGAGAGAAGGTAGGAGAGCTGGAATTGAAAAGATGATATTGGAACCAGCTCTCAAAAGCTAAAAAATAGGGAACTCAGAGGGTGAAGGGGTCAGGGTAAAGCGGGTCAGAGAGCAAGAAAGAGCATGAATAGGACGACACCATGCTATCAGAGAAAGATGAGTTCATGGTGATAAGAACATACAGGGAGTGGAGATGGAGAAATTGCAGCAAGGAGCTGCAAGGCTAGTTAACCATACTCAGGCATCTGGGTCAGATTCTGTCATCATTTTAACAAAGAGATGAAGCATGCTTTGCTTTGTGGAACTCTTGAGAGGCTAGAGTGTTAGGGATTCTTAGGAAGTATTTGCATTGGTTTAAGAGCGAGAAGGTAGATAGAGGTATGAATTAAGGTTGTGGCAGTAGGTACACATGGGAAGTTCTAGATTCAGGAGTCATTTCTGAGGTAAAACTGACAAAACCAGTTAATTGATTGGCTATAGGGGCCACTGACAGATTGTCGACATGTCCTACTCATTTTGAAGTTCAGTTTAGTGTGTTTGCAGAAAAGCATTGG
>NW_007280223.1:0-815 GCF_000164805.1 Carlito syrichta | reverse complement strand
AACTTTTTCTGATTAATCTTTTCATTACCATAGAATTATGAGGACAAGCAAGTTTCATTCTCAAAGCATTTATGGCTATCAACCAGGCAATGTGCTCTGAGTCTGGAGGAGAGACATGTGCATGTGATTACAATCAGTGGAATAAACACTGTGTGGTGGGAGTCCAGAGAAGAGAGAAGGTAGGAGAGCTGGAATTGAAAAGATGATATTGGAACCAGCTCTCAAAAGCTAAAAAATAGGGAACTCAGAGGGTGAAGGGGTCAGGGTAAAGCGGGTCAGAGAGCAAGAAAGAGCATGAATAGGACGACACCATGCTATCAGAGAAAGATGAGTTCATGGTGATAAGAACATACAGGGAGTGGAGATGGAGAAATTGCAGCAAGGAGCTGCAAGGCTAGTTAACCATACTCAGGCATCTGGGTCAGATTCTGTCATCATTTTAACAAAGAGATGAAGCATGCTTTGCTTTGTGGAACTCTTGAGAGGCTAGAGTGTTAGGGATTCTTAGGAAGTATTTGCATTGGTTTAAGAGCGAGAAGGTAGATAGAGGTATGAATTAAGGTTGTGGCAGTAGGTACACATGGGAAGTTCTAGATTCAGGAGTCATTTCTGAGGTAAAACTGACAAAACCAGTTAATTGATTGGCTATAGGGGCCACTGACAGATTGTCGACATGTCCTACTCATTTTGAAGTTCAGTTTAGTGTGTTTGCAGAAAAGCATTGGCCTAAGCTAGTTCAACCCAGATAAACACAGCAGTTTTTATAGCCAAGTGAATCACATAGAGCTTAAATCTGGGCTTTAGGGGTGTATTTC
>NW_007280222.1:0-785 GCF_000164805.1 Carlito syrichta | reverse complement strand
AAATCTGGCTTTAGGGGTGTATTTCAGATCCAAAGTGTTGGCAGTTTCAACTGGCCTAATTGAAAATAGCTGAGAGAGAAGGAGAACATTCTCTATCATTCCCAATGTGAAGAAACAGCACACATGATACATAGTGGCCGTAAGTGTGCTGCCTCTGCTCAGAAACCACCCTTCTTCTGCGTTAATTTCTGAATACAGGACAACCTTATCATGTTTCCTTTCCTCTGCTTTTTAAACAGCGAATTGAATGTGGAATGACTATATTTTAAGTGTTGTAATTTCTCTAGTCTTTTCAAGATAAAAGAGATAGAGAGCCAGGGGCACGGGCTGTATTCTAGGAGTATAGAAAAATCACAATGGTCACTGCACTCCCGACATGGGACTTCTTCCTGATGTGCTCAGGCACTCTTGCAAACATGTCTTTATTAATGTTCACAGTTTCCCAGGAAGGAAGGAAACATGAACTACCCAGTTTTCCTTTTATACGTGTAAGACAGACGCCTCACTTCTACTGATTGTAAGACGTCTATTTACTCCTTGGACTGCATGGTTCACTTAGTCTGTTATGCTGATGAGACATACACACCAACCACACGCTCAAGAGAAATTTGAATTTGGCATCACAGTTTTTAACAGGTATCCAAACCTGCAGAAAAATCACATTGCAAATAGTGTTAACACTTGAAAATCTAGTATTTTACTTGAAGAATAGGAATCCTAGGTATTTAGGTGTGGTGACATCTACCCTACTTCTGAAAAAGTGTTTCATATAGTTAGCATAGGCT
>NW_007280221.1:0-477 GCF_000164805.1 Carlito syrichta | reverse complement strand
AAGAGTTTTTATAGCCAAGACTACAAGAGCAGTAACTAGGATAGGTCCATTATTTTCAGTAAGGTTAGTTTACTCAAACTTTGGTAGCAGACACTCCCCACATTTTAACTGAGACTCAATACATGTTGAAATCTTAACTACCAAGGCATTAGGAGTAAGGCTTCAGGAAGGTGATTAGGTCATGAGGGCAGAGTCCACATGAAATACTGCCTTTATGAAAAAGACCCCAGAGAATTGGTTTTTCCCCCTCTGCCGTGTGAGGTCACAACCAGAAGACCAGGCCCTCAGTGGACATGAAGTCTGACAGCACCCAGCCTCCAGAACTGTGAGAAGTAAATATTTGTTATTTCTAAGCCCCCTACTCTATAGTATTTTATTATAGCAACCCAAATGAACTAAGGTAGCAAGAAGCAACCTTCAAGTGTCATGCACTTGTCATACTAGCGGTTATCATTTGCCAGTCTTCTCTGATGAAAG
>NW_007280220.1:0-336 GCF_000164805.1 Carlito syrichta | reverse complement strand
TTAATGGGAAAGGAACTGGTAATGGTGTAAATTTTTCGGGAAAGTTGAAAGGTTGTACAAGAGGCATAGTGATGCTCAGGTTGAGGCTGATAATAAGAAACACAAAGGTCATAAGAATCTTGTAAATGAAATGAAAGTATGAGAACTAAAAGACTCATAGGCAGAGCCCAGGGAATGAGTCTTTCTAATTCTTTTAAAGACAGGGTCTCACTCTGTCACCTAGGGTGCAGTGATAATAACTCACTGTAACATCACTTCCTGGGCTTAAGTGATTCTTCTGCCTCACCTCCCAAGTAGTTGGGACTACCGGTGTGTGCCACCACACTGAGCTAATTG
>NW_007280219.1:0-391 GCF_000164805.1 Carlito syrichta | reverse complement strand
TTAAATGCAATCTTCAGTTGTACTGTAAATACTGCATTGTAGTCTCCATATATATAATACTTTTCTGTAATATTTGAGGGTCACTTCAAAGTATAAAAAATGTACAGTTACTAAAACAGCTAATTCATTCTTTCTCTCCACCCTTGAAAGGAAGTAGCTCCAGTTGTTCCTACTTGGCTAGAACCATCATTAAACAATGTACCCAAAATTTGTGACATAAAGTGTTGCAAAGTGTTAGTAACAATCTAGCAGCCTTGTTTTCCAAAGTTCATTTTATTTTGATCAGTTCAGTATATTGCACTAATTATTATTTTAGGTATTATCATTATATGAATTCTACCATGTGTCAGAGATGATTTCATCTATTTGAGTGTTAGATTGCTAGGAGAAC
>NW_007280218.1:0-542 GCF_000164805.1 Carlito syrichta | reverse complement strand
TCTTTTCCTTCTCAGCATACGCTACAAGAAGGAGGAGCCAAGACCTGCAACTAGCAAGAAGAGGTTGAGAGGCTGACAGACACTGAGAGACCCTGAGTGCTAGCAAGGAAGCAGGCAGGAGGTAAATTAGTAAGAGGAATTCATCCCTCCATGCAACCACTTGCAACAACACATACCAGCATTCAAACATCCAGTGCCTTAGAAAGGTAATAGAGAAGTAGAGGATAGAATAGTGGTTACCAGATGCTGGGGAGAAAGAGAGGACAGATGCTGGAGAGGTCAGTCAGTGGATACAAAGTCACAGTTAGATAGGAAAAATAAGCTCCAATGTTCTATTACACAGTATAGTAACTACCAATAACTACCCAAATAACAATGTAGTGTATATTTCAAGATAGCTAGAAGTATTTTAATGTTATCACCACCAAGAGATGATAAACATTTAAAGTGATGAATATGGGAATCACCATATTTGATCATTATACCATGTATACATGCATTGAAACACCACCCTGTACCCTAAAATATGTAAAATTGTTATG
>NW_007280217.1:0-376 GCF_000164805.1 Carlito syrichta | reverse complement strand
GCTGTCATTCTGACCGAGGAGCCGAGTGTAAAGCCAGGAAGATTAAATTAAACCAGAATGAGAAATACAATGCAAGAATCAGAAAGGAACTTTGTAGGGTTACCTGGGACTAAAAATGTCATGTCGCCAAACTTCCTTGTTAAAGCTCAGAAGATCTTCAAAGCTGCCTTCTCATGCCAGTGTCTCCTACCTTTTATTTGCATTCAGTGATTTTTCAAAAAGAAATAAAATAAGAGCCGAAAGAGAAAATAAAATGGCAATAAAAAGTTGCTAAATTACACATGCAAAGAAAACTTTCAAAAGAGTCCGGTTAAATATTTTATCTAAACGGTGTCATTTTAGAGTGACTAGTCAAAGTCCCGTGTCTCTGTGTTCA
>NW_007280216.1:0-716 GCF_000164805.1 Carlito syrichta | reverse complement strand
AGCCATTGTTTGAAATTTTTCTATTTGGTTTCTTTTTAACCTCAGTATAGACTGTTCAGAAACATTGGGAAATGTCAGGAAGTTATATATGTTGGAAACCATGAGTTTTAGTTCAAACATTTCCTTATTTAAGAATGGATAGTTCTGGAGAAGAAATACTAGCTTTATTACAATCGATCTCCCGAGCTGTCCTTGGGTCTGGGCACAGGGCTCTCCTGGGAGAGAGTTTTGGCCTGTGGCTCTGCTGAGTTACCAGAAACTGTGATTATGAATGTGAGGCTGTCATTCTGACCGAGGAGCCGAGTGTAAAGCCAGGAAGATTAAATTATACCAGAATGAGAAGTACAATGCAAGAATCATAAAGGAACTTTGTAGGGTTACCTGGGACTAAAAATGTCATGTCGCCAAACTTCCTTGTTAAAGCTCAGAAGATCTTCAAAGCTGCCTTCTCATGCCAGTGTCTCCTACCTTTTATTTGCATTCAGTGATTTTTCAAAAAGAAATAAAATAAGAGCCGAAAGAGAAAATAAAATGGCAATAAAAAGTTGCTAAATTACACATGCAAAGAAAACTTTCAAAAGAGTCCGGTTAAATATTTTATCTAAACGGTGTCATTTTAGAGTGACTAGTCAAAGTCCCGTGTCTCTGTGTTCAGAAGCCTGAGATTGTTTTTCCGGGAGAACTCAGGAGAGAATGAAAGTTCTCGACCTCTGTTA
>NW_007280215.1:0-709 GCF_000164805.1 Carlito syrichta | reverse complement strand
TAATAATTTCTCTGAGAGAAAAATATTTTCATCTGCAAGATCAGAGAGGCCGTCTCAGAGGAGGTGATCTCTGCACTGGGCCCTAAAGTAGAGGGAGTGAGTGTTCAGGAGTATTCCAGTAGAAGGAGCAGCAGCAGTAGAATCATGGGGATGGGAAGTGTAAGGATGTGTCTGAGTAGTCCAGGACCTCTGGGCTTGAATCCGAGAACACAACCCCTCCTGGGCAAGTCTTCTGGTGTGGGAGGGAGAGAGACAGGCAGACCCTGGAGGAGAACCCATGCTAGTTAAGTCCTTTGGACTGTAATTACGCAGGAATGTGGAGCCTAGGAGCTTGAGTCCAAAAGATGCGAGAGATCAAGCTGCAGAAGCAAAGCATCCCCTGGGAGAGGGAAGCTGGTCACTGATGTTTCCTCATGCTCAGGTACAGATGGTGGATGCCCAAGTCTTTCCTTAAAGTCAGAGGAGGGAACAAGTAGGAAGCCGGAGAGAGGGGCCGAGAGAATGCATGAGGGAGGTTCACATATGTCTTCCCACTCCGGAGGGCTAGCGGGAGTGCCAACCTTGCTCCCACACTGGGGATGGCACAATCAGGACATTTGCTGACTGTAGCTTATGGAGCGAGGAGTTGAATATGGTCTCATTCGAAGGCTGGGAAGAGTCAACATCAGCTTTCATGTAGATGGAACTGTAGACTCTGTGTCAGACATGG
>NW_007280214.1:0-399 GCF_000164805.1 Carlito syrichta | reverse complement strand
TCGCTTGGCCAGCATTCACAAAATCTTTTTTAGTTACCATGTGTACTCTTCAAGTATTCTGGGATTGTGCCTTATGGACTCCTGTGTCCATCTCAAGTAAAATCACGACTGAAAAATGCAATGTGAGCCAGGAGGCCCACAGATAAAGAAATAGAAAAAGGCTGACACCAATGGAGTAAAATCTAGGCTCTCAGATGCATTTAAAAAGGTAAATTAATGAGCAATATGGTCCTCATGCTTCACCTTGGAATGAAACACTTTGTATTCAAGAATATCTAATGGTTTCATGCCTTATGTCTATTATAGATCTATTGGACAGTTTCAGGGACTGTGTTTCTGTTCATGAATAAACATTTTTAATATGTATACATATTTACATAAATTGTTTATTTACAGTTC
>NW_007280213.1:0-462 GCF_000164805.1 Carlito syrichta | reverse complement strand
ATGACTATTTTTTTATGTCTACTTTCAATAAAATTCTCAGGACATAAATAAGTAAAGGAAATTCTGTGGGGAATACATTGCATGAATGAAGTTCAGAGATGAAATAATATACAAAAAATGAGCAACCAATACAAGGCAGCTCATAATCACTTGATTGACTGTAAGAGAGAAACTCTAGTCTTTGGTCAGAGAAAAAAAGAAGATAGTACGGCTCAGATGTAAGCCTGATACTTGTTCTATTCTTTGAAGGTAAAAAATTAATTAGTGGACATTGATGAATAGATAATTTTAAAAAGCTAAGAGAGTAAAGAACGTTATGCTATGTAAATTCCGAGTGAAGAGTTATGAGGAAGTTATGAGTGTACATACAGGTTGTATTAAAAATGCTAACAGACATAGTTTCTAGGTCAAAGGATCCATGAGGATGCAGCCTGTGTGTAGCTTATATGTCTGCACAGCCCA
>NW_007280212.1:0-595 GCF_000164805.1 Carlito syrichta | reverse complement strand
CATGATAGGAGTGAGAGATAATACCAGAAGAGAACACTGGGGCCAATATACTTGAGAGCCATTAGGTTAGACCATATTGTAATTATCCAGGTGAGTTCTAATAAAGGTTTAAATTGTATAGAGGCACTGGAAATGAAAAAGAAGGAATCATCTTAAGAATTCATGCACCTTTTCTGAGTGCTTCCAGGCACTTTTGTATTCTCTCGTTCATCTAGTCTTCACGAGCTTCCTGTGAAAGGTATTATCTTCAGTGAACTGATGAGGCAAGGGAGGTACAAAGAGACTGAAGACAGGTAATGAGAGGAAATGCTGATTCCAACTCAGCTGTCTGGGCTCTGTGTCTAGTGTTCCTACATCACATTCAGTTGCTGTTTGGGTGAGGAAAGCAGAGAGAGGGAGAATTCACAGGTAATTCTGAGGTTTCTGGCCTGAGCGAGAGTTTAGAGTTACAGAGTGAAACTAGCTTGGGAGGAGAAGAGGATATACTTGACTTGGATCTGGTGGCATTTGAAGACATGGTGGGTGATCCAGTGGAGAATGCTTAGAAGAAAGGTGGAACTACAACCTGGGGTCAGATGGACCGTCGAGGAACCTT
>NW_007280211.1:0-343 GCF_000164805.1 Carlito syrichta | reverse complement strand
ATCCATTCTGTAACTTTTGGAGGGGGTGATGTGGAGGATAGGGAAGATTTTATTTTTTATGTTAAATCCTTAAGGTATTTCATTATTTGTTCCTGAATGTAAAAACCATTTTTTCCCAAATATTTAAGGCAAGTAAGAACATTTTTGTAAATATTAAATTGGCACTGTTTTGGTAAATTTGCATTCAGTTAACTTTTGGATTCACTGCCATGTAAAGCAAATATCTCAAAATTCATTTTACATTTAGCAGAGGTGCAGGATTTGTTTTTGTAGTTTGAGAGATATTTTCCTTGTCTTCCATATTTCAATAAATACCAAAACTGATAACCATAATCTTTTAACC
>NW_007280210.1:0-432 GCF_000164805.1 Carlito syrichta | reverse complement strand
CACTCCCAGAGTTCCAAGCAAAGAGGAGAATTGAAGTCTGAAAAGGCTCCTTTGAACACTGTAGCATTTTATCTGGACCCCCAAAAAGGAAAGCAAATGGACATTTAGTGTGCCCCCACTGGATGCTTGTCATTAGACCTCTTGCTAGGGACTCTGTCTGCCTTGTGTAACTAACAAAGCAGGTGATGCTATTCCCACTTTACAGAGAAGGAGACTGGAGTGCAAAGAGGTTAAGTAGCCTGCCCAGGGCCATCCAGCTAGTCATTGCATCCAGGTAGTCACTTGTGGGGCTGGAGCAAGTCCAGGTTGTCCCCTCCTTCTGCCACCACCCCTGTGGGATTTTATTGTTCCTCTTGTTTTCACACCCCACCTAAGATGATCATGCCTAGAGTTTTGAGTTAGAATAGTAAGGATATATTTCCAGGAGTCTTT
>NW_007280209.1:0-435 GCF_000164805.1 Carlito syrichta | reverse complement strand
CAAATTGTTTATGCTTGATTTATGGCCAAGGATGTGATCACTCTTGGAGTATGTTCATGTGGTGATGAGTAGAATGTATATTCTGTGGTTGTTGGGTGGAATAATCTAGTTATCTATTAAGTCCATTTGGTCAAGTGTCAAGTTTAGATTCTGGATCTCCTTGTTGGTTTTCTACCTCGATGATCTATCTAGGGTTGTTAGTGGGTTATTCAAGTCCCCTGCTATAATAGCATTAGAGTTAATTTATGTATAGTTGCTTTATAAATGCTGGTGCTCCTGTGTTGGGTGCATATATGTTTAGGATGGACATTTCTTGTTGATGGATTTAACCTTTTTTCATTATATAGTGTCCCTTTACCTCTTTTTAAAATTTTTATAGCTTATATGTTGTTTTGTATGATATTAAGGTTGCAACTCCTGCCTTCTTTTGTGATG
>NW_007280208.1:0-464 GCF_000164805.1 Carlito syrichta | reverse complement strand
TAAATCCCAATAACACACATCGCTTCTGCACTAGACCGGAGTCCAGTCTCTTTCTTTCTCTCTCTCTCTTCTTCCCCCCAATTGCCGATGCTGTCTCCACCTTTGGGTACCCTGAACCCGGCTGGAGCAGGTCTCCGGCAGTGTTAATTCTATGCAGTTTTCTCACATATGTAGATTTGTGTGACCATCACTGCAGTCAAGATACAGAACGTTTGCATCACAAGGATCCTTGTACTATCTTTTTATAGACAAAGACACTTTACTCTTTTTTCCCTCTCTTAACCCCTGGCAAACACAAATCTGTTTCCATCTTTATTACTTTGTCGTTTTAAAAATATTATATAAATGAAATCCTATAGTATACAAGATTAGATGATTGGCTTTTCACTCAGCATTATTCCCTTTAAATCCATCCAAGGTCTACATGAGGGTAGGGAGATTCAAGATGGCTGACTAGAAGCATT
>NW_007280207.1:0-710 GCF_000164805.1 Carlito syrichta | reverse complement strand
AATTAGATATACTACAATGTACCAAGCCTATATTAGGTAGCTGTTACAAACAGGCCATCTCTGTCTTTAAAAGAAAATTATTATCTACCAAAAAAATTCCATCCTTTCTTCTCACAAGTCCAAGTGATGCCCAATAAGAGGTAGCCATTTACTCAACTAACACTTATTGAACACCAACTGTGTGTCAGGTATTGCCCTAGTACTGGAAATTTGCCCAGGCTCAGCTTCTTTGTAGACTCTTTTTTTTTTTTTTGTAGAGACGGCATCTCACTTTGTTACCCCAGACTGGTCTTGAGTCTTAGGCTCCAGATATCCTCCCTTCTTAGCTTCACAAAGTGCTGAAATTACAGGTGTGAGCCACCGTGCCCAGTTCAAGCTCAACTTCTAATTGTAAAAAGTTATGGTACCAACACTTAAGGCTGCACTCAAGGGGAAAAAAACAGATGGTGAGCAGATAATAATATTTTTATAATAATGAAAATACTGCACACAGGCTCAGTCCTTGATGTACTTTGTGATCCCTGGAGAAGTCTGTCTCTTGAAGCCTCAGGGATCTCTATCCCAGCTCCTCCCCACTGTTCTCACAGCTGCTAAGCAAGGGTCATCTCTGAGTTTCCACACTGTTGCTATTTTGACTTAACAAACTGACAAAACCCTATACTGTGAGCCTTGTACGGAAAGGGACAAAGTCTTACTAATTTTGTTGCTTC
>NW_007280206.1:0-673 GCF_000164805.1 Carlito syrichta | reverse complement strand
CAAGGGTGACTGGCTGTCACGCTCTCGGCTGGCATGGGGCAGTCTCTGCCTCCCCGCTCTTGTCTCTGCTCCCATCAAAATGGCACATTGTTAGAAATGTGCTCGGGATGGGCAATTTGGGACAGATAGTTGCTGGAGTTCCCATATGCTTAAGGTACATAACTGGGCCACTGAGAAAAGGGAATTTAAGCATTCTAGATAACAGCGGGAGAGCAAATTGGCCTTTCCCTCTGCGAGCTATTATTAGAGAGGCCCAGCCCAATTCAACCAGAAAGCCAATATCTAGCCCATCCGCTCTTCCCCTCAACAATGCCCGACACATCCCGCCCCCTTTCAAATAGGACTGCCCTGATGCATCCCAGCCAGACACACATCTCATCTTTAATGTTGACCACTGGCTTGCAGAGATCAGTGGCAGCATCTCTTCCCATAGAACAACTCGGCGGCCCAAAGTTTAATTTCACACAATACCAAGAACTCACGGTACATGGCATTACATTTGATTTGTACTCGTGGAATTTGGCAGCCAGCTAGCTCTTCTCTGTGTACCTGCTGAAGTCACAGCTGCTGCCTAAACTTTGTAAATAAATGCTAAACAAATGCCAAATAAAGAAACCAACTTCCCAGGAAGCAGAAAGGGCAGGAGATCACAGTTTTTGTTCTCAGAAATATA
>NW_007280205.1:0-670 GCF_000164805.1 Carlito syrichta | reverse complement strand
AGCAAATAACACGATTTGTATATGTTACAGAATAGTCTTCCCTTGCCCAGGGATATTGCCATGAAAGCTATTCAAAGCTGATACACTGGTAAATAACTACTAAGAGCAAAGAAGGAAAAAATAAAATCAACAAAAGTCATTTAAAGCACTTGGCAAAGGTATCAACAATATTCTGCCTATTAATATGCTTCTCAGACACCAAGAAATAGATGTCAGGACCCTGTAGCCAGAAACTCAGTGTTAACTTCAATTGAAGTGAGCAAAGTATGTCTGAAGAATTTCAAGTGGTGGAATGTTTATGTAGAACATAGTAGTGAAAAATTAATCAGAGAGGCGGGTACCTTGGGGGTCAGATCATAAAGGGCATTGTGTTTTGACAGGTAGGCTAGTCTGTTTCATCTTTATCCTGCAAGTCAGATGTTTTAACTTGGAAAACACAGACCATATATGTGGAATATGAACACTCTGGGACTAGGATTACATTGTGCATGCATGCGTGTGTGTGTGTGTGTGTGTGTGTGTGTGTGTGTGTGTGTGTGTGTGTGTCTCAAAGGCATGCACACTGGAAAAAGATTTTTAGTTGTCTTTAAATCCTAAAAGAGGGCCATGAATGAAGAAAGGTTATGAGATCTGTTGGGAGCATCTGTAGGGGAACTGTCCTCAGGGCATT
>NW_007280204.1:0-590 GCF_000164805.1 Carlito syrichta | reverse complement strand
CATGCCCAGCTACAAAAAAATTTTTAAAAACAGGCCGGGCTCGGTGGCTCAATCTGTAATCCCAGCACTTTGGGAGGCCAAGGTGAGTGGATTGCCTGAGCCCACAGGTTTGAGACCAGCCCGGGCAACTTGGCAAGACCTTATCTCTACAATAAATCAAAAATTAGCTGGGCGTGGCAGTGCGCACCTGTAATTCCTGCTACTTGGAAGACTGAGGCAGAAGGATCGCCAGAGCCCAGCAGGTCATCACTGGGATGGCCTTGAGTGTGCCGCTGCATTCTGGCCTGGGTGGCAGAGTGAGACTCCAACTCAAAAAAAAAAAGAAGCTGGGTGCGGTGGCCTGTGCCTATAGTCCAGCTACTTGGGAGTGCAAGGATCACCTGAGCCCAGGAGGTTGAGGCTGCAGTGAGCTGTGATCATGCCACTGCACTCCAGCCTGGGCAGCAGAGTGAGATCCTGACTCAAACAAAACAAAACAAAACAAAAAACACCACAGTGAAAAGGCAGACTTGAATAGATACCTCACAGAAGAGGAGATCTGGATGGCCAATGAACACATGAAAAGGTGCACGACTTCACTACTTGTCAGG
>NW_007280203.1:0-495 GCF_000164805.1 Carlito syrichta | reverse complement strand
AACTGACTACAATTTCAGTTTTTAGTTTCATTATGATTTGCCACGATTTATATTAAACTTTGCCATGTTAATGCTTTTAAAATGTCTAATAAAGAAAAGGGCAAAACAGAAACAAAAACAAATAAAAGCAAAAAGTTTACCTGAGCATTAGTCTTCTGAGTGTTTGGTTTCTGTAGTATGTGTAGGAAAAGTATACACTGGAATAAATTATCTATCCAGAAAGCATGTGGCCCAAGCAGTCCTATCACCCTAGTTCTTTCTTTTCCAGTTCTCACAGAACGTGGTCGCACAGCATAACTGAGCTCCAAGGTTTGTGAAGTGATAGGAATGATAGAAACATTGTGAAAGAAACCTTCTTCCATGGTTTTTCCCCATGACTCACCTTCCTGTGGTTTTCTATATGATGCTCTAGAATTTGGAATGTACAGAAGCTCACTCCTCCTGGTACATGAGAGTCAACTTTTAAATTTTTAGGATTTTTATGATCTGCTTGTT
>NW_007280202.1:0-513 GCF_000164805.1 Carlito syrichta | reverse complement strand
GAAACAAAAACAAATAAAAGCAAAAAGTTTACCTGAGCATTAGTCTTCTGAGTGTTTGGTTTCTGTAGTATGTGTAGGAAAAGTATACACTGGAATAAATTATCTATCCAGAAAGCATGTGGCCCAAGCAGTCCTATCACCCTAGTTCTTTCTTTTCCAGTTCTCACAGAACGTGGTCGCACAGCATAACTGAGCTCCAAGGTTTGTGAAGTGATAGGAATGATAGAAACATTGTGAAAGAAACCTTCTTCCATGGTTTTTCCCCATGACTCACCTTCCTGTGGTTTTCTATATGATGCTCTAGAATTTGGAATGTACAGAAGCTCACTCCTCCTGGTTCATGAGAGTCAACTTTTAAATTTTTAGGAATTTTATGATCTGCTTGTTAAATATAACCTTTATTTAAAATGGTCACATACACTTACAATGAAATAAATTATATTTAGAGATTAAGGCAATAAATACTCAAAACTCATAACTTCCTAGTTATTTTTACTCTATTTACTATTATTA
>NW_007280201.1:0-551 GCF_000164805.1 Carlito syrichta | reverse complement strand
TAGGCTGCATGCAAATTAGGTTATAAGATAAGAATTTCTACTTTTGAATATATTAGACTTGACTTTTTTTTTTTTTTTTAACTTCCCTCCATTCCCCACCTTCAATGAGGCGCTACTGACTACTGCCCACGAGAGTGTAATGTCTGGAACTAGTGGTTGGGAGAGAAAAGAGTGAATGTTTATAGCCTGAGATAAATATCAAGAGGAAACATCAAATTACGGGGAGGGGGGAGTAGTGTGAAGTCAAATATATAAGATGTTTTTGTACAAGAGTTTTATATATGTATGTACATATATGATATATAGATTATATTTGTGTTCCCTGCAGTAACTAGGTATTTTAACCCCATATCTGAAAGCAAATAATTGAAAGACTGCATTGATACGGTATGTGGAAATTAACAAATGTCTCTTCTGAAACTGGGTCAAGTTCCTTATTTTAATTTCTGATCTAATACAGGACTCCAGCTGTCATGTTTTCCCATTAATCCCCTATATCAGTGAATCCCCTTTGAAATACATTGTAATTAATTTGCGGGACTTGACAGCAG
>NW_007280200.1:0-670 GCF_000164805.1 Carlito syrichta | reverse complement strand
TTCCCATATGACCCCCACAATATCCCTACTGGAAATATACCTGGAGGAAAGCAAATCACTCCATGAAAAAGATAACTGCACACGTATGTTTATTGCATCATTGTTCACTATAGCAAAAACATAGAAACAACTGTGCTGCCCATCAAAAGAGGACTGGATTTTAAAGAGTGGTACATATACACAATGTAATATTATGCAGCCATAAAGAAGGAGAAAATTATGAACTTCACAGAAACCTGGGTAGACTTAGAATCTATAATAATGAGTGACCTATGACAGGAACAAAGAGTATCACATGTTCTCACTTATAAGCGAACCTTGAACACATGTCATAATAGCATAAGAAAAGGATCGGCAGTAGTGGGAAACTGCCAGGGGAGGGTGGGGGAGGGATTCACAGTGGTGGGAATCTGCCGGGATTAGGGGGGGCACACCTCACCAACAGGGGTACATGGGTAACGAACATTTGAATACCTAACCCTCAATTGTACCCCACATCTTTAAAATTAAAAAATAATAAATAAATAAATAAATAAATAAATAAATAAATAAATATCAACCTCCATATGACCCCACAATCCCCCTTCTGGCTATATCCCCAGAGGAACTCAAATTATTCTACAAAGATGTTACCTTCACACACATGTTTTATTGTAGCACCATTCACAAT
>NW_007280199.1:0-441 GCF_000164805.1 Carlito syrichta | reverse complement strand
TAATTGTGACAACCAGAATATCTTCTATTGTTCTTTCTTCATTCTCCTCTTCTTTGGCTTGTCTCATTTGTTTGCCTTTTATTTTACTTTATTTTTTGTGAGTTAGAGCCTCACTCTGTTACCCAGGCCAGAATGCAGTGGCACGCTCATAGCTACTGCGGTGTCAACTGCTGATATCAGGGAATTCTTCTGCCTCAGCCTTCCCAGTAGCTGGAACTATAGGTGTTTGTCACCACACCTTGCTAATTTTTTGATTTATCATAGAATGAGAATTGAGATGAGGTCTTGCCGTGTTGCTCAGACTTGTCTCTCACCCCTGGGCTCAGGCAGTCCTCCCACCTCTGCCTCCAAAAGTGCTGGGATTACAGGCATGAGCTGCCATGCTGGGCACCTTTTATTTTAAAAATACGAAAAAGTACATATGGAAATAAAAGTATTCAC
>NW_007280198.1:0-316 GCF_000164805.1 Carlito syrichta | reverse complement strand
CATGGCCACTGCAGCCTCGATCTGCTGGGCTCAGGTGATCCTTTCGTCCCAGCCTTCCACGTAGCTGGAACCACAGGCTTGTGCCACCACACCCAGCTAATTTTTTTTTAATTTATTGTAGAGACAAGGTCTTGCCAAGTTGCCCAAGCTGGTCTTGAACCCCTGGGCTCAGACAATCCTCTCGCTTTGGCCTCCCAAAGTGCTGGAATTATAGGTGTGAGCCACCTCGCCCAGCCTGAAGTTATCTTATTTACTTATGTGCTTGTTTGCCTACCCCGGCTGCCTCTAATACAGATGTTTGTAATTCAGGTGCCAG
>NW_007280197.1:0-557 GCF_000164805.1 Carlito syrichta | reverse complement strand
ATAAACATTCCCTGTAAAACTGTTAAACTTTCTAGTGTAAGCTATTAATAAAACTTTTAGTTTTATCAACAGGCAAACTAGGTAATTGTGGCCAATGGTTCATTTTGGAAAATTAATTTGATAAACTGGTTTTCAACAAATTAATTTCTAGCAGGTCAGTCTAGAGCTCACAGCAGAGAGTACTCTCCTGGCAAAAGAAACCATGGAGGCAGAGGTGGGAAAGAGGAACCAGCAAAGTCTCAGGGACTGATGCATAGCAGCCTAGGGAGGGAAAGGGGACACTGGCGGTTGGCAGGCCCGAGTCCTTTTGGGGTTTACAACCATGGTAGGGCTTCATGATACTTATTAGTTGATTTGGTTGGGTTTTTCCTGATTATGAACAGAACAATCTCATCCGATCTGAAATATGGAGAACATAGAATATAAAAGCAATAATTCCCTCACTCCGATTTTTTTGTTTTCTTTTTGAGTTGGGCTCTCATCTGTTACCCAGGCTGCAGTGCAGTGGCACGATCACTGCTCACCACAGCCTCATACTCTGTATTTAGGCAATCCTC
>NW_007280196.1:0-374 GCF_000164805.1 Carlito syrichta | reverse complement strand
TTTTTTTTTTTTTTTTAAGGGAAGATGACTATGACAGAAAATGAAGAGAGAGTCAAGGAGGCTTTGAGAGCTTTCAGGCTGCAATGTGAGCTGACACCAAGTAAAGAAGGAAAGGAAGATTTGGTGGAAATTTCAACAAGGTCTTAGGAGAGGCCTTGAGCCAAAATCATCTATCAGAGAAGATGCCTTCTAAGAATGTGTCTGCCTTAATACCACTTCCGTGCTCAGTCATTGGATCATTGGCCAGCAACAACCCCTGAGCTTTGGTGCAAATGCAGCAATGGATTTTAGAGTGCAGCTAGGATCCGAGATCAATTATACTTCTTGAAGGAGGTTTGCAAGGTGCACTGCAAACCTTTTGGCTGCCATAGAAA
>NW_007280195.1:0-357 GCF_000164805.1 Carlito syrichta | reverse complement strand
AAAGAAATGCCACACAGTATTTACATTATTTGTATCACTTTCCCCATTCCCCTTATTATTTATCATATCTGATCCATAAAATTGGTTATCAGCACCAAAACAATTATCTGATAGTCTCTGCCTCCAGCTCCCTCAGGCAGGCCTTTGGAAATGGTCTTTTTCTCTGCAGCAAAGGTGATTTTTTTAAAACCCACCAGCTGAGAAGAAAATTCCAAGGCCAGGCTAAAGGGAGCCAGAAGCTACTGTTCAGAAGACAAACCTGGCTCCCCAAGAACTCTCTATCCTCGGAGCCTTTGCGTTCCCTTTGCTTGGGACATTTTCTCTCAGAAAGCCACATGGCTGTTTGCTCTTTCCTGA
>NW_007280194.1:0-667 GCF_000164805.1 Carlito syrichta | reverse complement strand
TTCCATTTAATCAAATTCTACTAGTCTTATTTCCTTTATGATATGTTTAGTGATAACTCTAGCTGTCAGTTATGTATGACTCTAATCATACTTCTTATTTGAAACTTTTACACACCTATATATTATATATTTATATTTATGTTTGGATATATATATGTATATTCATATATATATGAATATTCATATATTTGTATGTGTTAAGTTCCAAACAAAAAGTATGGTAGGTATTCATTTATATCAATCCTCTCTGTTGCCATTTTTAAGTGTCTTTAAGGAAAAGTACTATTTTCTGCTTTTATGTCTACTATAGTCTTTCTCACTGTATTTTAATAGTTACCCAGGTTCCATAGACACTTTATTGATTTAGAAAGACTACCAAAGATGTGGAAATGTGTGTGACATTAATTACTCATTCATTCAACAGATATTTATTGAGTAATCTACTTTACACTAGACATTGTGCTAATACTGGGAATTCAGTAACTTGGAAAAATGGAATACAGTCAGCCATCCACATCTATCCACAAATCTACATTCTTAGGTTCAACAAACTGCAATCGAAAATATTAGAAAAAAATTAAATATGAAAATTATAAATGCAAATAAAAACAGTATAATAATTATTTGCATATAATTTACAATGTGTTAGGTATTATAAGTGATCTAA
>NW_007280193.1:0-658 GCF_000164805.1 Carlito syrichta | reverse complement strand
CGATCTAAAGATAATTTAATGTATATGGGAGGATATGTGTAGGTTACATGCAAATACTATGCCATTTTATGTAAGGGACTATAGTGTCTGCTAATTTTGGTGTCTCTTAGGGGTCAAGGAACCAGTCCCCTATAGATTCCAAGGGATGACAATAATTACTTTTGAATCTTATCTAAGTCAAAATTACAGAGTGAACCTGAAGATATTTTTTAAAAATTAAATCCTTCTTGCTTTAAAACAATTTGAATAGTATGTACTAGAGGCAATACAGTGCAGTAATTGAGAATATGATTTTGTAGTTAAAAAGACCTTGGCTTTGAGTAGTGTGACTTGAGCAAGTATCTTAATCTCTCTAGGTCTATTTCACCGTGTGTGATATGAAAAAAATATCTATTTTATAGGATTAAATGAGATAAAGTAAATAAATGCTTGCCATGGGGTCTAACACATAGAAAATTTTCAGATGGTAGTTCTAACAATTTTTTTTGACTACTTTAAGTGGAAATAGACCTTCATCTTATCAGAAATTATCTTTCTGATGACTTTTCTTTTACTTCTATGTAAATAATTTTTCTTAGGAGCATGATAGAATACAAGAAGGACAGGATTTATAGCAAAAAAAAGTTCTGGAATCCAATAAATATTAGGGAATTTACTT
>NW_007280192.1:0-512 GCF_000164805.1 Carlito syrichta | reverse complement strand
AACAGAGAAGATAAATATCTTGATAAAAATAATAGACCTGTCTTCTCTTGAGTTCTTTAAAATATGTTTGAGAGCTGAAAGCAAAAATTACAGAATTTTTGTATAGATTTTTAAAAATATACTTTTAATAATAGGTGATACTATTTTAGAGCAGTTTTAGGCTGTGTCTTTTTTTTTTTTTTTTTTTAGTTATCACCCAGGCTGAAGTGCAGTGGCACACTCACGGCCACTGCAACCTCTACCTGCTAGGCTCAGGTGATCCTTCTGCTTTAGCCTTCCAAGTAGCTGGAACTACAGGCATTTGCTATCATGCCTGGCTGATTTTTTGATTTATTGTAGAGACTAGGTCTCACCATGTTGCTCAGACTGGTCTTGAACTTCTGAGCTCAGGTACTTGCTCTTTTTAAAATTAGTTTGGCTAGAGGTTTACTGACTTTATTGATCTTTTCAATAAAGAGTTTTCCTTCATTGATTTTCTCTGTTGATTTCCTGTTTTTGATTTAATTGATTTC
>NW_007280191.1:0-302 GCF_000164805.1 Carlito syrichta | reverse complement strand
TGGTCCTCAGCACAGCCCCCTAGCTTCCCTCAAACAGCGTCTAAAACCAGTCCCAAGCCTCTTCACCTCTGACCAAGCAAGCCCACCCTGCCCAGCAGTACAAGGCAGGGCAGCCAGGTCATAAACCAGTGCCTGTTACCCAAGTCTGGAGGAGCTGAAGGAAGGAGATGGACCCCTGGGAAGGAGCCAGTGTCTAGCTTGGCAGCAGGAATAGCTCGTCAGAGCTGCCTGGGGTGCAGGTGGTCAGGTACAGGGTGAGATCTCACTCCTGAAGCCCCAGGATGTGGGCAGCCCCACTCCAC
>NW_007280190.1:0-468 GCF_000164805.1 Carlito syrichta | reverse complement strand
GGCAAGCAGGAGGGGAGAATGGGGAGAGTTTGGTCAACAGGTTCACAGTAACATTTGAATAGGAAGAATAAGTTGTGTGTTCTATTGCACAGTAGGGTGATGACGATTCACAGTAAGGTGTTGTATATTATAAAATCACTAAAAGAAAAGGCATTTAAATATCCTTATCACAAAGAAATGATAAGTGCATGAGGTGATGGTCATACCTGATTTGAAAATTATGCATGTATTTACCAAAATATAACATTGTACCCCATTCAATATAGGTTGCAAAACTATCTACTTCATCTTCAAGTCTATATCAAGGGCATTCAGGCACAATAATTTATATCTATGTGCAAGAGGCACTAAAGACCCCTTGTTTCCATGTATCCATCCAAATCTTCAACAAATATTTATTGAGAGCTCAGTATCTTTTGGGTTTTCCTTTAGGTACTGGCAACACAATGGAAAATAAACCAAGACTTT
>NW_007280189.1:0-579 GCF_000164805.1 Carlito syrichta | reverse complement strand
AAAAAAAAAAAAAAAGTGAGATACCTCCTCCATATGGCAGCCCTTCAGAGACTTGAAAACTATCTAAATCTCTCTTGCTAGTATTTTAATTGTTCTACATATTGCGCTGTTTTCAGATCTCTCACCCATTTGGATGCCTTTCTCCTTGTAGATTCCAGTCTGGGGTACTCAGATTTATTCCCAACATTCTGGGTAGAGTACAATCTGTGCAGAGTTCAGCAGGACTGAAGTCGACTATAGTCTACCCGGACCTTCGCTCTACTGCAGTTCACTCACTCTGCTCCTATGAATTCACTCCACTGCTATTAACTCACTTCAATTATATTCACTCGACTTCTATTAATTCATCCTGAGAACTCGGTAATATTTTTGGTGGCCATAACTCATTCTCAACTAAAAATCCTTTAGGTTTTTACCCTCAATTGTGAGATTCAGGTTGGCTGATGGGACTATAACTTATGAGTCCTTTTCTCCACAAATAATCACCTGCTTTTATATTTAGCAAAATGGGGGTAGTTATTTTTGTACCATTATCCTCACTGGAAGAATGAAATAAGAGACATGGAAAGTGCCCTCATA
>NW_007280188.1:0-606 GCF_000164805.1 Carlito syrichta | reverse complement strand
AGTAAACAGAAAATATCAAATATAATCTAATAGTTCAAAATTTTACCCAATATTCAAGATCCATTGTGAGTATTAACACCTCATTAAAGCATCCTCCAATCCCCTCTTGCCACACCAGAAATAACCTCTCCTTCCTCTATGGTCCTACATTTTGATTATACCTTCTTCACAGTAGATAGCATGGTCTGTTGAGGTTAGAGATCTAAATACACATTGTCTAACTTTTCAAGAAGTTCCTTGAAGTCATGGATCTTCTTTTTTTTTTTTTTTTCATCCCAAGGTATGTAATTTACAGCAGAAATACAAAAACTTCACAAACTGAACACTCTGAGTGATATAAACATTATAAAGAACACCTTAATACAGCAGAAACTTCAACTCTACAGGGAGAAAAAGTGTGATATTAAAGAACATGTTACTGTCATCAAAACACTCACTGGTTCCATTCAGTATTCTTCAGCTTTAAAAGAAGATGTTCTTCTAAAAAGGAAAAATATACCAAATTTCTATTTTTCTCTAAAATGGAATCACTTTTTTAAAAAATCTCAACTTGCAAACTGAAAGTTCTGGTTGAGTTGGCATTGCTAATCCCCCACTGCCACATTT
>NW_007280187.1:0-657 GCF_000164805.1 Carlito syrichta | reverse complement strand
GTTCATAATTTTTTTTTCAAAGATGTTTCTCCCGTGTCTTTTAGACAGTATTTCTTCCCCCACAAGAAATATGATATCATACTTCTTTCCTTTGTATATAATGCATCATATTTTTTCAATATCTGTTCTTAAGATGTTCTCCTTGTTACTTGTTTTAGACACTTGGACTAAATAGGCTTTGATGTTTCTGTGCTTGGGTTTTACTGAGCTTTTTAGATCTGTGAATTTATAGTTTTTACCAACTTTGAACATTCTTAAGCCATTTTAGCCTCAATTATTTTAGCTACCATTCCTCTCACTTTCAGTGACTTGAATTACATATATATTGGGTCACTTTTATTTGTCTCACAGTTCACAAACAATCTTCATTTTTTTCTTAATTTTTTTCTCTGTGCTTCCTTTTGAATATTTTTTATGACTATCTTCAAGTTCACTAATCTTTTCTTCTTCAATATCTAATCTGACTTTGATGCCATCCAGTGTTTTTTTTTTTAAATCTCAGACATTTTAATTTCCACCTCTAGAGATTTATTTGGATCATTTTATATCTTCTAAGTCTCTACTAACATGCAAGATGAATCCTCTAGCTCCTTGAATATATGAAGTACAGTCAAAAGAACTGTTTTAATGTCCTATTTTTATTACCTGTGTAATTTC
>NW_007280186.1:0-570 GCF_000164805.1 Carlito syrichta | reverse complement strand
CAATTCTATTGAGCAGCATCATTTTAAAATATATACGTTTAATGAATATTTTAACTGAAAGATGGAAGCATGAACTATGGCTTCTTTACATCTAAATAGTAAGTTAGTGTTTTGAAAAGTGGTAATACAAATAAATTATAACTACCAAGAGATAAGATAATATTTTGACTGATCCTTGTTATTTGCAGTGTCCACATCCACAATCATATTTTGTCTCACTTATTTAAAAATGTTACATCTTCTTTAGTTACTAGACATAGAAAAGACAAGAATTTGCATACAGCAAGAATTCAGACTACCTTCTCAAGCTTAAGTTATATGTATGCATGCAACTGGTTTATCTGTTTTATGTGAATTTAAGTCATACTCAGCAACAGAGAAGTTAGTGAATGGTTTTGCCCATATATTTTAATACAAGGAATCATCAAGGGACTGTCACCATGGTAATGCCTACAGAGAGACCGAACTTTCACTTACTAGTCCATTCTGCTATCATGTATGTAATGTAACTGCTTGGATCCAGGTGGTACTATGTTAGAAACTATTCTATCATGATTCTATTACTTATGT
>NW_007280185.1:0-585 GCF_000164805.1 Carlito syrichta | reverse complement strand
TTATAGCTGAACATTTCAGCAATATCAAGAAAGAAAGAGATATTGGTTTCTCTTGGTCACTTCAGTGAAAAACCCTGGATTAGGTCTCACTGGGCTTGTTTGGGGCAGGTGTCCACTTCTGATCCAACCACTGTGACCTGGATGATGATATATCAATTGATCAAGGCTAGATGAGATTACCCTAAATCCTGTCTCTAACACTGACTGAGTAGACAAGGACTGATTTCAGAAGTTCAGTTACCAAAATGTGGTGGGTAGAATTCAGAGATGCCCCCAAAATCCCTGCGCCCTGGTGTGCATGCTCTGTGCAACCTTTTCCCCTTGAGTGGCACAGAACTGGTGGGTGTTATGGAATATCCCTCTTTAACTGGGTTACTAGTCAGTTGACTCCAAGTTAATCAAAAGAAGAGCATTTGGGTGGGCCTGGCCTAATCAGGTGCACCCTTAAAAGGAAATAGGCCCTTCCCAAAGTCAGAGATATTCCAAGTGTTAGAAGGAAAACCTGTGGGGGGGCCATGGGGCAAGGACTGAGGGTGGCCTTTAGGAGCTAACAGGCCACTGGCTGGTAGCCAGCAAGAACACGAG
>NW_007280184.1:0-432 GCF_000164805.1 Carlito syrichta | reverse complement strand
GATCATGGCCGTGCACTCCAGCCTGGGCAACAGAGTGAGATCCCGACTCAAAAAAAAAAAAAAAGAGAGAGAGACAGATGGCCAAAGAGGAAAAGAGGCGAACAGTCCTGGGCCACCTCTTCCAAGTGAAGAACTCGCTCAGGCCATGAGTATCAGCCTCGACCTGCTGGGCTCTGGCGATCCTTTCGCCTCACCCTTCCAAGGACCTGGAACTGCAGGCGCATGCTGCCACGCCCGGCTAATTTTTGATTTATTGTAGAGACGAGGTCTCGTCATGTTGCCCAGGCTGGTCGCGAACCCGCTGGGCTCAGGCAATCCTCTCGCCTCTGCCTCCCAAAGTGCTGGGTTGACAGGTGCAAGCCACCGAGCCCGGCCCCAGTTTGGATTTTTGAAGGATCATTCCGGCTGTGGTGATGATTGGCTTATGGAGGG
>NW_007280183.1:0-576 GCF_000164805.1 Carlito syrichta | reverse complement strand
GCTCTTTCCAAGGTCACAGTGACCACTCAAAGAACCCAGTCTAATGGATACTTTTTCATCCTTGACTTCCTGGACACACAGGCCATAAACTTCCATCTCAAAACTTCCTGCCACATCAGGTTCTCCAAGCTTTGTTTCTGGTCTTTTGCATCTCTTGCTAGACTATCCCCCTCTGTCCTATTGGCATATCCATAAGTTCTTCTCAAGGACCACATCTTCTCCTAAGACACTTTCTCTGATGACCTCTACTCTTCCTGAACTACAATTCTTATCTACTACTAAATTCCAAACTTGTAACTACATCCTAAAACTCAGAACAACACTGTGTACATTGTTGGCACTCAATAATTATTTGTTTTATATATTAACTCCAGCTTAACACTTTTGTAAGATTCAATACAGAATAAGCATGAATGGCACAGGCTATGAATTAAGTAGACTTGACTTTGTTCATTTATTTATTCATTAAGTCAATAAATGTTAATTTTTATGAGGGCTTACTATACATTAGATAAAATATAGAATGTTCAGGAGGTACAGAGGTGAACAAAAGAGATATGATCCCAACTCCCCAAG
>NW_007280182.1:0-301 GCF_000164805.1 Carlito syrichta | reverse complement strand
TATGACCAGAGAAGGATGCAGTAGTTGAGATTGTTGCCCAGGGACCTGGCATAAATGACAAGGTAAGAGAATTGTGCTGTTTCCCCTTCATTCATTGGGGAATGGAAAGGAAAGGCAACTAGAAGGATGGCATTGAGCCTGACCTTGGGGGTGGCAGGTAATGAATTCTGTTTGGGGAATGTTAGGCATTGGGTGTGGGACATTTAAATGAAAATGTTTTAGAAGTGGTAGGGAAGAATGGGTCTGAGACTTGAGAGAAAGACCTAAAGTGATGATAGAGGTTGAGCTGTTATCACCATAC
>NW_007280181.1:0-495 GCF_000164805.1 Carlito syrichta | reverse complement strand
CTTCTCTGCACAGCATCTTTTCAAGCAACTCCTGTAGAGCTGTTCTTGAAGCAGCATCTTCTCTTACAGAAGGGATGTCTGGAAAAGATTTTAATTCTCCATCACTGATGAAGCTTACCTTGGCTGGGTAGGAAATTCTTGGTTGAAATTGCTTATCTTTGAGAACATTAAAGTTTGGGTCCAATTCCTTCTGGTCAGTTGTGTTTCCACAGATAAGTCCTCAGCAATTCTGATTGGTCTCTCCTGGTAGACATTCTGACCTTTTTCCCTTGTTGCCTTTAGGATTTTTTCTTTTATACCTACTTTGTGTAAGTGAATTACTATGTGTGTAGGGGTTGGTGTTCCCATAAGATGCAGGGGTTCTCTGGATTGCTCGGGCTTGTATAGTCATCTCTCTGGCCAGATGAGGGGAGTTTTCTTGAATGAACTCATGGAATGTTTGTTCCAAGCTGTTTTCCATTTCTCTCTCTATTTCAGGTATTCCAATCGGATGTA
>NW_007280180.1:0-534 GCF_000164805.1 Carlito syrichta | reverse complement strand
CTTGGTTGAAATTGCTTATCTTTGAGAACATTAAAGTTTGGGTCCAATTCCTTCTGGTCAGTTGTGTTTCCACAGATAAGTCCTCAGCAATTCTGATTGGTCTCTCCTGGTAGACATTCTGACCTTTTTCCCTTGTTGCCTTTAGGATTTTTTCTTTTATACCTACTTTGTGTAAGTGAATTACTATGTGTGTAGGGGTTGGTGTTCCCATAAGATGTCTTGCAGGGGTTCTCTGGATTGCTCGGGCTTGTATAGTCATCTCTCTGGCCAGATGAGGGGAGTTTTCTTGAATGAACTCATGGAATGTTTGTTCCAAGCTGTTTTCCATTTCTCTCTCTATTTCAGGTATTCCAATCGGATGTAGGTTTGGTTCCGTGATAAAATTGTACATCTTTTGGAGAGTTTCTTCTTAAGTTTTCTTCTATATTTTTAATAGATTGGGTTAATTCCATATTTTGGTCTTCCAGCTTTTGAGATTCTTTCTTTTGCTTGGTCAATTCTGCTTCTGGTGCTTGTCAGTCTGTTATTTATTTC
>NW_007280179.1:0-688 GCF_000164805.1 Carlito syrichta | reverse complement strand
CACTCAGAGCCCATTGTACTTGGCTTCTGTATCCTGCTTCCTTCTTCTCTACCTCTCAGCTTCTGGCACCCGGACTAGGAATATACCTTGCTATCCAGGAGGAACTGGCTCTACATCCAAGAGTCAGGAGAGCACATTCATACCAGCAGTAAATCTGCATGTGCTTGGCAGTGGCCAAGGCACTAACAGTTTGCCTGCAAAAATGTGCCCATGGAGAAGGTCTACCAATCTCCTACCCTGCCCCAAAACACCTTCCCCCACCAGGGGCCTGGTGCTCAGCCTGGATGGCCCTAGCCTCAGTGACAAGACTGTTGATTACTAGTTACCACTACCACAAGTTTCCAGGTTTTTTGCAACAGCTTGGAGCAGACCAGGTCTTCTTGAGCTATGCCATTACAGCTCTGAATGGGGACCAATAGAAAACAACCTGACAGACATGCCCAGGCAGCGTATATACCTGGTGATATCTTCACCTGTGCACTATCCTTACCAACAAGAAAAAGGCATTCATCTACCTGGAAATCAAGGTATTTGAATGTATAAAAATGGCACTTATTTTCTAACAAAGTCTCACTAAGGAAACTGATCACAGCTTCCCTTTGAAAACTAAAGTGCAGGTCAGAAATGTGCTCAAAGGTAACTCCCCAAAGTGCACTTTCACCAGTTCAGAAATGGAGTCTCTGGGTCA
>NW_007280178.1:0-541 GCF_000164805.1 Carlito syrichta | reverse complement strand
CCTTCCCCCACCAGGGGCCTGGTGCTCAGCCTGGATGGCCCTAGCCTCAGTGACAAGACTGTTGATTACTAGTTACCACTACCACAAGTTTCCAGGTTTTTTGCAACAGCTTGGAGCAGACCAGGTCTTCTTGAGCTATGCCATTACAGCTCTGAATGGGGACCAATAGAAAACAACCTGACAGACATGCCCAGGCAGCGTATATACCTGGTGATATCTTCACCTGTGCACTATCCTTACCAACAAGAAAAAGGCATTCATCTACCTGGAAATCAAGGTATTTGAATGTATAAAAATGGCACTTATTTTCTAACAAAGTCTCACTAAGGAAACTGATCACAGCTTCCCTTTGAAAACTAAAGTGCAGGTCAGAAATGTGCTCAAAGGTAACTCCCCAAAGTGCACTTTCACCAGTTCAGAAATGGAGTCTCTGGGTCAAGTTCAGTACAACCCGGATATAAGCCTTGATTCTGTTCAATATTCAGAATCAACCAATGATTCCAGAATTTTGACTATATCCTACTGGCTGTGCGTCCCCAAG
>NW_007280177.1:0-346 GCF_000164805.1 Carlito syrichta | reverse complement strand
TATAGAAGTGATACATTCTCATGGTAAAGTTTTTAAGTTATATACCTGACAAGGGACTTGTATCCAGTATATATAAAAAGCTCTTACAACTCAATAATAAAAACACAAATAACCCAATTTTAAAAATGGGCAAAGGAAGGTGACATCAGTGAAAATGGCAGAGTAGGGAACTCTGGAGGTCCATCCATCCCCAGAAACACCTGGCAAAAATAGCCAGAAGCAACCTTATCGGAATTCTGGAAGACAGTTAAAGGTTTACAACAGCCAACTAGGAGAAAGGCAACTTAAATATGGTAAGAGACCTCTGTGGTATTTTAAGTTACCCTATCTCCAAACCCTTCCCCAA
>NW_007280176.1:0-461 GCF_000164805.1 Carlito syrichta | reverse complement strand
ACCCTTCCCCAATACAGAGGTAGTCTTGAAGACAGCATATCAAATTTCTGGTAGGGGTACCTGGTTTTGAAGGGAGCAGAGCAGAGCTTCTGAGAGCAGTTTCCAAGGAATTGCGCTTGTCTTTTGAATGTCTAGGGTTTCCCCCGAATAACTGATGAAAGGGTATTCTTTTTGTTTCGCCTATCTCAGAACCTTCTCAAGGCAGAGCACAGAGGATATTCCCTGAAAACATTGAAGGGGTAAAAGAATACGCCATTGCTGCCTGGAGAAATAACAGTCGGGGCAAACAATTGACACACTGGAAGACTGAAAAGAAAAGTTGGGGAGTGATATTTTGGGGAAATAAGGGTTTTGAAAAGCTCCTGGGTATACTAGAGAGCCCAGAAAGCACACTTAGGGCAGGACCCATGCACAATAAGACTATAAGTGACTAAGCTTTCATCTCTGGTTGATTTGGGGGC
>NW_007280175.1:0-518 GCF_000164805.1 Carlito syrichta | reverse complement strand
CCTAAGAATGCACAGATGTTGTACTTACTAGACAAAGACTAATTCAACTCTCTCAGAAAATGAAAGGACATCAAGAAAATGATGTCTTGATAAATAGAGAATATGGGTAAAGAGATAGAAATTATAAGAAGGAACCAAGTAGAAATTCTCTGAAAAGTACAATAACTGAAGTTAAAAATTCACTAGATGGATGCAATAGCAGATGTGATCAGGAGCGATAAAGAAACCTGGTGAACTTAAAGGTAGGTCAAATGAAATTATTCAGTTTGGGGAGCAGAAAGCAAAAAGATGAAGGAAAATGAACCTAGCCCAAATACCTGTGGAACACTTTCAAGTATACTAATATATGCATAAAGGTGTATGAGAGAGGGAAAGGTGAAGGAAGGGTATTTGGGAAAATAGTTGTCAAAAATTCCTCCAATTTTATGAAACAAATGAATATACACATCCAAAAAGCTAAGTGAACTTCAAGTAGGATTAGCTCAAAGAGATCCTCACCAAGACACATTATAATCAAG
>NW_007280174.1:0-477 GCF_000164805.1 Carlito syrichta | reverse complement strand
TACACCCATAAATTCAATCAACCATGAATCAAAAATGTTTAGAAGAGAAATAAGGATAACTATGCTGTACTGAACATGTACAGACTATTTTTGGTTTTTATTCCCTAAACAATACAGTATAACAACTATTTACATAACATTTATATTATATTAGATATCACAAGCAATCTTGAAATGATTTAAAATATATGGGAGGATATACGTAGATTTTGGGCAAATATTATACTGTATTATATAAGGAACTTGACCACCCATGAATTGCCTGTATCTTTGGAGCACCCTGTAATCAAACCCCCACAGATACTGAGAAACAACTGTTTTTAAAGTGCTAAAGGAAACAACAACAACAACAACAACAACAAAACCCCTGCTAATCAAGAATTCTATATCTGGCAAAACTTAAAAATGAACTTAAGGCATTCCCAGGTAAACAAAACTGATGTAATTCATTGCTGGTTAGACCTGCCTGATAGGAAT
>NW_007280173.1:0-611 GCF_000164805.1 Carlito syrichta | reverse complement strand
AAACTATGGAGGCCAGAAGGCTGTGAGAGGACATATAATCAACCCTTTGTATCCATGAGTTCTACACCCATAAATTCAATCAACCATGAATCAAAAATGTTTAGAAGAGAAATAAGGATAACTATGCTGTACTGAACATGTACAGACTATTTTTGGTTCTTATTCCCTAAACAATACAGTATAACAACTATTTACATAACATTTATATTATATTAGATATCACAAGCAATCTTGAAATGATTTAAAATATATGGGAGGATATACGTAGATTGTGGGCAAATATTATACTGTATTATATAAGGAACTTGACCACCCATGAATTGCCTGTATCTTTGGAGCACCCTGTAATCAAACCCCCACAGATACTGAGAAACAACTGTTTTTAAAGTGCTAAAGGAAACAACAACAACAACAACAACAACAAAACCCCTGCTAATCAAGAATTCTATATCTGGCAAAACTTAAAAATGAACTTAAGGCATTCCCAGGTAAACAAAACTGATGTAATTCATTGCTGGTTAGACCTGCCTGATAGGAAATACTGAAGAGGCTCCTTCAACCTGAAATGAAAGAACACTAGACAGTAATTCGAAGCCACATGAAAAAATAAG
>NW_007280172.1:0-555 GCF_000164805.1 Carlito syrichta | reverse complement strand
AATGCTCACATTTCCTTCCTCCATTAGCATATATATGTTTTTTAAAAATTTTTGTGGCTATTGTAAATGGGATTGTGTTTTTTATTTGGGTTTCTGTTTGCTTATTGTTAGTATATAGAAATGCGACTGTCTTTTGCACATTTATTTTATACCCTGAGACTTTCCCAAAGTCCTTTATCAGTGCAAGGAGGTTTTTGACAGATTCTCTTGGGTTTTCGAGGTATAGAATCATGTCGTCTGCAAAGAGGGATAACTTGACTTCCCCTTTTCCTATTTGGATACCCCTGATCTCCTTCTCTTGTCTGACTGATATAGCTAGGACTTCCAAAACTATGTTGAAAAGAAGGGGTGAGAGAGGGCATTCTTGTCTTGTTCCGGTTTTCAAGGGAAATGGTTCCAATTTCTGTCTGCTTAGCAGTATGCTGGCTGTGGGTTTCTTGTAGATGGCTCTTACTATTTTGAGGTATGTTCCATCTATGCCTAGAGGGTTTTTATCAAGAAGGGGTGCTTTATCAAAAGCTTTTTCAGCGTCTAATGTTACAATCATGTGGTTTT
>NW_007280171.1:0-646 GCF_000164805.1 Carlito syrichta | reverse complement strand
AAGAGAACATTTGTTAGGTATAAGACCTAGACAAGACCCTTTTCCATTACTGCTAACAAATTACAGACAACTGTAATTTGTCAGGGTCTCACTTTGTCACTCAGGCTGGAGCGCAGCTGTATGATCATGGCTCACTGCAGGTTCAAACTCCTGGTCTCAGGTGATACTCCTGCCTCGGCCTCCTGAGAAGCTGGGACGACAGGTGTGTGCCATCACACCCAGCTAATTTTTGTTTTTTTTTTTTTAAATGTATTGTAAAGACACAGTCTTGTTATGTTGCCCAGGCTGGTCTAAAACTCCTGGCCTCAAGCAATCCTTTTGCCTTCCCCCCAAAGTGCTGGGATTATAGGTGTGAGTCACCCACATTTGGTCCCAACAATTATTTGGTCATGGGAACATAACACTATAAAAGTTCCATAGTGGCCAGATGTGGTGGCTCATACCTGCAATTCCATCACTTTGGAAGGCTGAGGCAGGAGGATTACTTGAGGCCAGAAGCCCAATACCAGCCTGGACAACATGGAGAGACCTCATCTCTACCAAAAAAGAAAAAAAATTAGATGGGCGTTGTGACACATGCTTGCAGTCCCACCTACTCAGGAGGCTGAGGCAGGAAAACCGCTTGACCCAAGAAGGTTGAGGCTAC
>NW_007280170.1:0-1095 GCF_000164805.1 Carlito syrichta | reverse complement strand
TTTTTTTTTGAATTGGAGTCTCACTCTTGTCGCCCAGGCTGGAGCACAGTGGCACGCTCACAGCCAACCCAGCATTGACCCGCTGGGCTCAGGCAATCCTGCCTCAGCCTTCCAAGTAGCTAGAACTACAGGTGCGTACTACCACGCCTGGCTAATTTTTTATTTATTGTAGCAACAAGGTCTTGCCAAGTTCCCCAGGCTGATCTCAAACCCACGGGCTCAGGCAGTCCATTCACCTCAGCCTCCCAAAGTGCGGGATTATCAGCTGAGCCACCGAGCCCTGCCTGTGCTTTCAAATATGTAGAATATTTAATAGAATAGTATAGGAGATGCTGATGCTTTACTGCATGTTCCAATGTGTTTCAATATATTTTAAAAGTTTGTTCTCTTCCTATTATAAATAAATATCTATTTGTCTGGTATTATTGCAGTGGGCCAACATACATTGGTTGTCTGACAACCTTTAGTGAGGTCTATCTACAAAAGATAACCTTTTGCTCCTTGATTTTTTTCTTCTTTCATAAGATTATGAGAAATACTCAGTATATCAATATATACATATTTGTGTCTTAGAATATTAAAAACTCATTGACTATATTTCTTCTATAATTTTCATATAATTGATATGTTTATTTTAGATCTGTCTTTAAAACTAATACTTTAATGGATTTTTTATAAATTTTGGAATTAGAAGCAAAAATAATTTTTGAGTACAAGCTTTGGAGTCAAACTGACTAGGTTTTGATTCCTGACATTACAGTTCCTAGTCCTGTGACTTTTGGTAAATCACGTACCCCCTAGGTTCCTTATCGATAAAGGGAGAGTAATATCTCCCACATCAAGTTTCTGGAGAACTTAATTAGATCATTCATGTAAAGCACTTGCTAATATAATAGCAAAGAAAGCATTTGGTTCATGATAGTAGGTGAGATGATTATTTCAAATGTTTTAAAATTATAACTTAGAATTGCAGTTGTTTAATAGAAGGGCTTCAAAGTTATGTTCTGAATAATCAAGTCTTTTATTTTATATATTCAAAGGGTTGTAGAGGCTGGGCACGGTGGCTCATGCCTGTAATCAAAGTGCTTTAGGAGG
>NW_007280169.1:0-501 GCF_000164805.1 Carlito syrichta | reverse complement strand
GCATTTGTAAGTATACATCTCCCCACATTGCTTGCCTTGTTCTTCTCTAAGTATCCCTTGAGTGCCTCAACTTCTTTTTCTCTAAGGAGAGACTACAGAAACCTGAAAAATTAAAACAGCATTTACTATTCACAAGTCACTTCGCCATTATATCAGCTAGTAAATATAAGTAATTCGTAAGATTTGAATATGTTCTCAGTCCTTCCTTCAAGAGAAAATCGCATAAAAAATCAGAGCAATGAATACGTGGCTAAATAAATTAAAAAGTTTAGTCTCATAAAGCAAAATTTTTATTTACTCACATACACTCACAGTGTGGAAGTAACCCATCTTGATTATTTATTTCTAGAAGGCTTTTACTTATCTCTATGAAGTGCTTTGGGATGTCATTTCTATGATCATGACTATGCAAAGTTAGGACATCCTGTATTTTATTCTATGAGACTCCTTTCATATTTTGTGAAGAAATAACTTAAGGTTGATTCTCTTGTTCTTTGAAAC
>NW_007280168.1:0-445 GCF_000164805.1 Carlito syrichta | reverse complement strand
GGCTCCTGTCCCTCCAGGACACTCTGCTCCTTTGCCTTGGGCAGTTCCTCCACCTAGAAGCCCTCTCCCTGACAGCAAATGAGAGGTCACCTCCTCAGAGAGCCTTTTCTGACCACACTCCCCCAGTCTAAATTAGTTTCTGCACCCTCAGGATCTCTCTCAGATCCAATTCCTTTCCTCCATAACACTTAACGTGAGTGATAATTATACATTTATTTGTGGAAGTGTTTGTTTCACAGGCCCTCAATCAAGGGATTTTTGTCTGACTCAGTGCTGTAGAAGAAGCTTCTAGGCAGGACCTGGAACATGGCAGGTGCTCAGTGAAGACTTTTGAATGAATGAATGAATGAATGAGTGAGTGAATGAGTAAATGAACGAATGACAACCCCTTCCTGTTACTAGGTTGGGATCTGGAACTAGAGAGAAGAACTGGACATAGCCTGGG
>NW_007280167.1:0-406 GCF_000164805.1 Carlito syrichta | reverse complement strand
GGAAGCAGGGATGGTGGAAGCTATCAGGGTAGCAGTTTCCTGAAGGAAACAATGGAGTCTTTTGTTCTAAGGGGCTTAATGCAGGTTAGGATTTCTTCCCTTGCTTGGAAGACATGCCAGAGAATACTTCTAAGGCCCTGCCTAGATTCCAGAGTCTGATTCAAAGTAAAATATCAGTTTGGAGAATATTTCTATTTTTCTCAATTTGTCATTGTTTAGTCCTTTTCTAAAAATATATAAATCTAACTAGAGCCCAGAATGGCTCATTATATGTTTTGCTGTTTAAAAAGGTCTCCATTTGTGGTTCCCTTAAAAATAATAACATCAAGAATTGGTTCATGGTTCAGCATCCTAGAGAGGGTTGTATACATTTTTTTGTTACTGGTTCTGTTCAAGTCCTGCCTTG
>NW_007280166.1:0-317 GCF_000164805.1 Carlito syrichta | reverse complement strand
ATGAAGGAGAATGTTTAGGAAATGATACAAGCACACAGAATCTAGGTCTGGAAATGGCAGCAGTCCCAGGAAACCCCCAAACTACAGAAAAAATATAGCCCATGAAAATGTCAAAAAAATAACATCTTAATCTAAATGCAACAAAAATTATCTTTACTTTTTTTTTTTTAAACAGAGCCAAGGTCTCACTATGTTGCCCAGGCCGGCATCCAACTCCTGCACTCAAGTGAGCCTCCTGCCTTGACCTCCCAAAGTTCTGGAACTACAGGCATGAGCCACTACACTCAGTCCATATCTTTACTATTTAAAAACTAATA
>NW_007280165.1:0-588 GCF_000164805.1 Carlito syrichta | reverse complement strand
GGAGAGAAAGTATTAAAAAGAACATCAGCAAATATTATGAAGCGATTAAAATATCTCAGGAATTTTGCTAACCACTGTGCAAATTAGCTCATTTATTTCCACATCAATCCCGTAAGGTATTATTATGACTCAGTTTTACAGATGAGCAAACTGTGTGTCAGAGAGGTGAAGTAACTTTGCCCAAGTTAGCAGGTGGCAGAGCCAGGGGAACCCAGGACATCTAGCCATAGAACCTAATTATACCAGCATATGACAGTTTCTTCAGGGAGAAAAAATATTCATGAATGCCCAAGACAGTTAAATCCCAGTAACAGGAGCTACAGGATCAATGGTCTGAAGGAGTCTACCTTGCAGGCTCATTTAGGGGTAACCAGTGTTCAAATCAGAAGGAGTTCAGACAGAGTGACATCTGACGCCAGGACCCAAGGGAAACTGCAAACCGTGTGCGTACATTGTTAGACAAAAAGTCAGTCAGATAGAAATGTATCCTTGAATATGGCGGAGAGATAGATGTCTATGTATATGTAACTATACATGTCTATATATATAAATGTATGTGTATGTGCATAAACATATGTATTGATTCAG
>NW_007280164.1:0-431 GCF_000164805.1 Carlito syrichta | reverse complement strand
AACATCACACATAATAGTAAAAGTTTCAAGTATTCCTTTTAAGGTCATGGACAAAACAAGGATGACCACTATCACAACTTCTCTTCTATGATGTAATGAAAGTTCTAACTATTGAGGTAAAACAAGAGGAATAAAAGTTCCGAGAATTACAAAGAAAAATATCAATTTCTAATAATTAACAGATGATATGATTCAGGAGAAACTCAAAACATCAGCAGGTAAATTATTTAAATTAATAAGAAAAACTGGCAACAAATTAGTTAACAGACAAAAGTCACTACCTTTCTATATTTCAAAAAAATTAGATAAAATGAAATCTAAAATATATTTTACAAAAATAAATTATATAAAGTACATAAACACTAGAAATAAATCTAACAAAATGTGTCCAAAGCACTTAAAAGAGAAAAATTAAAGGACTTTTTGAAGTT
>NW_007280163.1:0-535 GCF_000164805.1 Carlito syrichta | reverse complement strand
GTCTCAGTCCAGATCTTAACCTAGGCTGGCAGCACTTTCCCATATTCAAATCCATTTAAAACTCTATGGGTTTCCTATAAATCTGATTTGAGTCCAGTATATTTTTAAAAAGTCACACTCACAATTATTTCTGAGATATGACCTTCTCTCAAATCTTCCAGTGGCTTGATAGGCAGCTTCCAGGTTGATGACAGTTGCTCTGGTCATTACTATGGAGACATAGTGGCCCAAAGCAGGTCCCTCTTATGGACAGGCAGTATAAGTATTGCCTAAAAAATGTACTAAAAGAGGCACCAGGAAAATTCCCAGACTCAAAATTCTCTTGTTTCTCCCATGCCTTAAGTTCCTTAAATAGAGACTTTGCTTTGGGTTAATCATTAATCTGTCACGGGGCTCTACCAGGCATGGCCATTGATTGTCATGGATAATACATGTTAATTACCTACCTCAGTGCCTTGCCTTGAGTAAATGCTCAGCAAAACTCAGTTCCCTCCTCCTGGTCCACTCCTACTTTCCCTAAGGGTCCAGTCTTACA
>NW_007280162.1:0-577 GCF_000164805.1 Carlito syrichta | reverse complement strand
TCTCTTCCCCAGCATGAGCCTCACTAAACAGAACTATTTCCATATCATTATAGAGCAGAGAAAGGAAATTCCTCTCAAAAGCCATAGCTTGGAGTCATTCTTCTGAGGTCTTTTTTTCCCATTTTCTTGGGCTCTATTGCTTGTTTCTTGACATTCCAGGACACTTCTCAATTTGGACTTCCACTTTGGACTCTTGCCACTTGCCATCTGCCGAGGTCCCTACCCTTTCTTTCTGACACCCAACTCTGCTCATTTCTTCTCTGTTCCGCATCAAGCTTCTCAATTGCCCATTTCATTTAGAAATTTTATATGGCAGGAAAAAGAGCTCACCAAAACTGTTGTGGGTGGAGAGTGATGGAAGTGACATTGTGAAATGTGTGCTCTGCAGAGCTTACACCAGAACTTCAGGCAGCAGTTAATAGTTTTACTGAAAAAGTCACCTTTTTCCTGACGGCTTCAAGGAAGCAAAGAATGAATGTGATGCCCCAGAATGTGGTTGCTTAGATTTGAGTGGTTTCGGCTCTCTCCTGGGGAGAAGGCAAACATGTGAGGAACACACACTTGGCCTACCTGTCCT
>NW_007280161.1:0-354 GCF_000164805.1 Carlito syrichta | reverse complement strand
TAGTTCCAGCTACTCAGAAGATTGAGGCAGAAGGATCACCTGAGCCCAACAGGTCAAGGCTGCGGTGGCCGTGAGTATGTTACTGCACTCCAGCCTGGGCGACAGTGAGACTTCCACTCAAAAAAAAAACAAAAAAAAAACTCCCCAAAAACAAACAAAAAAACTCCTGATCTCAAGCAATCCTCCCATCTGGGCCTCCCAAAATCCTATGGGCATGAGCTACTGCACCCAGCTGGCATGAACAGTTTTCTACCTCTGTTAGAGAAAGTCTTATTTGCTCTCCAAGTCTATCACAAATACCTATGATGCTAAATTTAGAAACAAAATAGCTTATCTGCATGAGTTATTGAGCTC
>NW_007280160.1:0-606 GCF_000164805.1 Carlito syrichta | reverse complement strand
TAGAGAAAGTCATGAAATCAAACAACAGACAGTAGGGTTCCGAAGTTCCAAGCAGTTTGGAATTACTGATGAATCTTGTTTACTTTTTTTTTTTTAACCTGCAGACACTGTTTTAGAAGTCCTCTGAAGCTTTTTATTGCACTTAATTGTTGTAGTGCTCAGAGATTACCTTTAAAAAAAAGAGTTTCACTTTGTTGTCCAGGCTGGAGTGCAGCGGGGTGATCTGATCATAACTCACATAGCCTCGAGCTCCTGGGCTCAGGTGATCCTCCCACTTCAGCCTCCTGAGTAGCTGGGATTACAAACTCAAGCTGCCACGCCCTCCAAAGATTATCTTTGATCAATAAACAGTGATTGTATCGAGTAGAGTGTTTTGCCTATTGGGGTTTAGAAAAGGTTTGCTAAATTACAGAGCCTGCATCCATGACTGAACAATGGATTCTAATTAACGCTTGCTAGTAGTACAGGATATTTAAGTATTATATTATTCTCTTTTAAAAACCTTTTTGGGCCTGGTGAGGTGACTCATGACTGAAGCGAGAGGATTGCCTGAGACCAGGGATTTGAGACCAGCTGGGGCAACTTGGCAAGACCTTGTCTCTACAA
>NW_007280159.1:0-594 GCF_000164805.1 Carlito syrichta | reverse complement strand
GCACCTGTGGTTCCAGCTACTTGAAAGCCTGAGGCAGAAGGATCGCCACTGCGTAGTATTGCTTTCCAGCGTGGGCATCAAAGCGAGAGTCATATTAAAACCAAGCAAACAAACAAATAAATAAATGAAAACTTTTTGGGGCTTGCTTGATGGCAGACACCTGTAATCCTAACAGTTTAAGAGGATGATATGGGTGGATCACTTGAGCCCAAGAGTTCAAGGCTGCAGTGAACAGTAATCACGCCACTGTACTCCAGCTTGGGCTACAGAGCTAGATCTTGACTCAAAACAAAAAACAAGCCCACTTTTTGGGAATTTCTATGGAAACCTTTTTCTTTATAAAGAAAGACACTTGCAGCCAGGTGTGGTGGCTCATGCCTATAATTCCAGCACTTTGGGAGGCCAAGGTGGGAGGATTACTTGAACCCAGGAGTTCAAGAACCCCCTGGGCAACATAGTGAGCTCCTGTCTCTACAACAAATTAAAAAAATCAGCCAAACATGGTAGCATGCACATATAGTCTGAGTTACTCAGAGGCCGAGGTGGAAGGATCACCTGATCCCAGGAGGTCAAGACTATGGTGAGCCATGATCT
>NW_007280158.1:0-908 GCF_000164805.1 Carlito syrichta | reverse complement strand
AAACTTTTTCTTAAACTATAAAAGCTAACCATGACTAAAGTGAATTTCCTATGTCTAAACTTTAACTTTTATATAATCTAATAATTGACCTTTAATACTATGCTATATCCTATTAAGCTAATACCTTACCATTAAATCTTATAATTATCATTAATGTATGATTTTTAAAATCATAACACTATAATTCTCATTCTATTCTAATAAAACTACGACTTTAACCCAAAACTTAAATCTTTTTTCCTAGTATATTAATACATGGCTACGTGTAAAATTTCCTATTGTCATATTAGAAGCAAAAACAACACCGTTGGGAAAGTTTCGGTATACTAATCAAAGGATCTTAAAACTGGCCTACAACAATGGGAACTAAAGTCATAATCTGAAGAAAGGGAAACTTAAAAGCTTAAACAAAAATTAAAAGTTTTCTATGAATGCTTATTACTGTTTAAATCTTTCGATGGAAATTGTATCATCTTAAATGTATGTTTTATCCAAACAATTCTATTCTAAAAATCAAATAGTAGCTGTCACACTCTTGGATAATGGACTGCACGGTTACCATGACAATGGCCACGGGCTGAAGCAAACAGAGTTTTGGCATGTAACGAAACTAGAAAAACATCCTGCCTGGCTAGTGGCAGGGCAATAAAACTATTATGGCAATTTAGTTTCTAATCCTAATCCTAGGAGAAACTGCCTTTGGGAACAAGAGCTGACTAACCAGTCTACCAGGAAATAGAAGTTAAAAAATATCTAGAAAGAAGTAAAACTTAGAAAGACAGAGAAAAATAATTCTGCTGTGCACTTTCCATCAGGTGTACTGAGATTTACTTATAAGTTTTACTGCCATGTATGCACACTGGTCACTAATCACACGCCAATATTATAGGTATAACTGATATCCTATG
>NW_007280157.1:0-853 GCF_000164805.1 Carlito syrichta | reverse complement strand
GAGTACATTTCCCTATAGAAATAATATCATAGATGCTACTTGGCCTTCTAAATCCTGTTTAACTCAAAAATGTAGCTATTGACCTTGAGTGTGGTAAATTACACCTATTCCATAAGAAACAAATACTGAGTCACAAAGGCACAAGGGCTATGTCTGCCCAAAAAGTAACAGAAAGTAGACTGCCAGGAGAAAATGTAACTTCTTATTTCATTATGCCTTTGACTAGCGTTGCTAAGAACACTGAGCTTGTTGGGGCTACAATGAGAACAGGGAAAGAACAGAAGATGCGTGATCACATGTCTTTGATCTTGACCAGGTAAAAAGTTTGGTAGTTTTTTAGGGGAAGTAATTTCCAAGCCAAAGCAACTGTTGAACTCTGGGGAAATAGATTTTCACTGTGAAAATGCTTCCTAGCCAATTGATAATACATTCAATGTATAGAACCATATTACCTACAGAAAATATGAAAAACAATTTTTATTCTGAAGTATCTTTCTATTTATATCTTTTATTTTCATGCTTGTTTAGTGCATAGAGCAGAGAGGAAAACAAAACCAAAGGAAATACTGAGCGTACCACTGCTCTGAAGGACAATTAAGAGGTAATGGGTAATACAAAAAGGATCATTTGGTCTCTGAGTTGGTCTATTGGAGGTCTCCTTTCTTTCCTAACACAGCTCCCATTTGGGAGATTGCTCTTCCCACTGAAGGGAATTCAGTGTAGTAGCCTTAGAAAAGGAATGGATAGCAGGATAAATGCATGCAAAATCCAAAGAAAAAGGAATGTTGATTCTGAGAAACAAAGGTCACCTATGTCATGGAATAGGGTTGTACCACTGAAAGCACGGACACTT
>NW_007280156.1:0-666 GCF_000164805.1 Carlito syrichta | reverse complement strand
CAGCTCCCAGGTGCCACATTTTTTAGAGAAATTTGCCTTGAACTTCCGCACACCTCCTCCCACCCCCTGCACATTTACACACAGACCACCTTTGTGAACTGGAGACTGGGCACAGACAGAGCACAGAGAAGGTTTGTCGAGCCAAACGAGTTGATTCATGTGCAAAAATCCCCCAAATGCATTTACAGATTAAATAGGAAAAATTTGTGTAGCTGCTTCTGGTTGAAAATTCCACCAAACGCTGCATTTGGGGCCCATGCCTTCAGCACACGGAGTTCCGGGTCTTGAAAATAGTTTACATGTGCAAATACACAGCTCAGTGGTTGGTCTGTGAGTGGCGTGTGGCTTCAGGAGGTCTGTGTCATCCAGTGGTCAATGGTTTCCTATACATTCGCTATGTAAACACATCCCTGCCCACTGCTGTGCTGAATCAGTGAGGTGCCCGCAAAATTTAATAAGGTTGGGGTGGCAGGGCTTTCCGATTTTGAGCTTCACAACACTAGATATCTGGGTGAATCTAGCAATGAGGAGTTCATTATTTGTTGTCACTAATATCTTTTTATAAAGCGCTTCACTGATTGGGAAGGAACCACTGTAGACTGGTCCATATGATAGCCACTAGCTATTGTGGCATTTGAACACTTAAATGTGGCTAATTCAAATTAG
>NW_007280155.1:0-448 GCF_000164805.1 Carlito syrichta | reverse complement strand
TCAGTCACAGGTCCTCCAGAGGACTCTGAAAGGACAGATCACCTGGGGGCTACCCAGAGTGCCGCTGACTCCAGCTGAACGAAATAGAATTTTATCTGCATCAACATCACCATCACCACCATCAACTGACCAGGGACCTGCTGGGTGTAAAGCACCAGCATCAACTGACCAGGGACCTGCTGGGTGGTAAGGCCTAGAGGAAATGCACACTCCTAGGCTACCCTAAAAGTGACCAAGACTTCAGGGACCAAGCAGGGACAGAACCCAGACAATCCCAGGGAAGGTCATTTGACCCAACTCAGCTTTTGTCATGCTAATAAGATTATGCTTGATATTGCTGGAATTCCTTGTGTTATTCCCCAAAATGGAATGGGGAAAGCCCAGTTTTATGATTAGTGCTATAGTGATTCTTATGGAAGCTGTTGGGAATTTTTATGATTGCTCACTG
>NW_007280154.1:0-634 GCF_000164805.1 Carlito syrichta | reverse complement strand
CTTCCTACTTCCATTTCCATGTTTCTTATATTGAGACCAGTGGCTTGCATACAATAGGCACTCAATAAATAAGCAATCAACTAACACAATGCTTTACTGTAACCCTCTCACTATACCTTCATTTCAAATTAAAAGCACCCAAAGATACTTCTAATATTAGGATAACAAAAAAAGTTAAAAATCAAATCAGCCATTTTTCTCTTTTCTACATTTATAATCTAAATCAATGACATTTATCAACATGTTAAAAGGTGGGATGAGTACAGTGGTTCATGTCTGTCATTCCAAAACTTTGGGAAGCTGAAGTGGAAGGTTCACTTGAGGCCAGGAGTTTAGACTAGCCTGGGCAACTTAGTGAGACCCTGTCTCTACCAAAAAAATTTTAAAAAGTTAGTCAGGCATGGTGATGTGCGCCTGCAGTCTCTGTTATTCTGAGGCCTGAGGCAAGAGGATCTCTTGAGCCCAGGAATGCGAGGCCACAGTGAGCTATAATCACACCACTGCACTCCAGCTGAGGCAACAGATTGAGATCTTGGCTCAAAATAAATAAATAATAACTAAAAAATAAAAAGATGGAAAGTATTTTACATTGAAAATTCACCCAAGACATTTTAGAATATGAAGATGACATATA
>NW_007280153.1:0-630 GCF_000164805.1 Carlito syrichta | reverse complement strand
GAAGTTTAAGAGTCCTGAAGTCAATGGAGATCACAGAAATCAAAAATCTCATCATCTATTTCCCATTGCAGAGGAAGCAAACCCCGCCCAAGGCAGCATTTTTATTATCAACAAGTTTATGTTTAATGTTTTCTGGGAATGTCAGAAAGAAGGAGCAAAGATGAGATGAAAACTATCTGTTTCAAATCACTGGCACCAAAGGTGGCAGGGATCAAGACCATCACCCCCACCTCTAAGAAAGGAAACCCTTGACACTCCCCTCATGGGGATCACATTGTACAATGACACCACCATGACACATAGTCTTACAGGTACAAAACATCCCAAGGGGACAATGAGCTAAAACATGTGGAGTTTGAGTTTGATATTGATGAATCAGCCACACAAAAGCAGCCACACAAGATCATCCTTAACTCAGGGTGTCTGACAGGGAAGGACACAGTAAGAACTAGATCATGGGTCTGAGGGAACTTTCATTCTTCTACTGAATAGCTACTTGTCAGATTTTTCCCAGACATATGTCTTTGAAGAATTTGGAGGATGATGGGCAGAGATTTCTTTTATCTAAGTCTAAAGATTAGATGAATAATTTTTTATGAAAAAAATTAAAATGACTAGGGAAGCAAGACT
>NW_007280152.1:0-401 GCF_000164805.1 Carlito syrichta | reverse complement strand
AACATCAAAATAGTCACTACCTACAATTTAGGAGAAAAGCCAAATATAAAATTATCTTTGTCTCATAATAATCTAGCAGTTGCCATTTAGCTCCTTTTGAGGTAACAAGAGACTTCATAGAATATTATACTTCAATAGCACTTCATCAAAATTTCATTTTCAGTAAGTCCAATTTTCTTATTTCTTAGAAAAGTTACCCATGGTACTAAGAACAAGAAACTGCTTTTTAGATGGTGCTTAGTCATGTTCCCATTTATTTTTAAAACTTGATATTTCTTCAGAGAACAAGTTTTACTGTCACATTTTGACATGTCAGGTATCTTTCATTTAAATTTGGTTTTACATTCATTTTCTGTTAGACATCAATGAATTCCATGATATTCATTGGTTTTTATGCTTAG
>NW_007280151.1:0-381 GCF_000164805.1 Carlito syrichta | reverse complement strand
TCTTGCCAAGTCGCCCAGGTTGGTCTTGAACCTGTGGGCTCAGGCAATCCTCTTACCTTGGTCTCCCAAAGTGCTGGGAATATAGGCGTGAGCCACTGCACCCAGCCAGAAATTAGTATTAATATAATACCATGATTTTTCTCTACAGGATTTATTCAGACTTATAAATTATCTCACGAATGACTTTTACCCTGGTCCAAGATCCAATTCAGGATCTTTGGCTTTTATGAGTATGTTATTTTGTAAAATGCCCTTCAGTTTGGGTTTGTCTGTTGTTTTCTTATGATTAATTTTATGATAGACATTTTTGGCAAGAAAATCTCAAAAGAGAAATTGTACCCTTCTCAGTCATCTTATCAGGAGATACATGATACCAGTTTA
>NW_007280150.1:0-597 GCF_000164805.1 Carlito syrichta | reverse complement strand
AAACTTTCTAAGCCTCAGTTTCCTCCCATGGAAGATTTGGATAATAATAACCTACCATGTGGGTTGTTGAGAGGCCCTTTAGCTTTCATAACAGAAACTAACATCTATTGAACACTACAATAGCCAGTGCTCTGCAAGAAGTTTTATGCATGTAGCTCATTTAATCTCACGAACACCTTTATTATTCCTATTTTCTAAGTGAGATACTTGAGGCTTAGAAACATTAAGAAACCTATACGGGCAACCCCCTCAGGTCCTCTCCCACTGTGTGAGCATTTATGTCCTCTTAATAAATCCGGCTTTCTAAAAAAGAAAAAGAAAGAAAGAAACCTATACAAGGTAATAGGACTAGCACATCGTGGGCCAATTCTTAAAACCTAGACATCCTAATACAAGCTCCAGGGCTCCCCATTCCTACTACCCAGGCCTGGATTCAGAACCTGGAGTACTGTGAGTGCTTGGTACTTGAGTAAGTGGTGGTGGTGCTGATGATTGTGGTAGTAGTGTCTTTCCTGTCAGATCAACAAGGGGCAGAGAGTGTTAGAGGCCTGTAGACCCTCTGTAAAAGGTGATGCCGGTGCCCACTATCAGACCCAA
>NW_007280149.1:0-1093 GCF_000164805.1 Carlito syrichta | reverse complement strand
TTTTTCAGTTTTTTTTTTTTTTTTTTTACTGTACTGTTTGGAACTATTAATTTGACCTTTCTGAAGCATTCACCTCAAATTTGACGATTCTAAAATGAAAATCCTTGACTGGGTGCAGTGTTTCACACCTGTAACCCCAGCATTTTGAGAGGCATAGGTGAGAGGATTGCCTGAGCCCAGGGGTTCAAGACCAGCCTGGGCAACTTGTAGAGACCTTGTCTCTATAATAAATTTTTAAAAATCAACCAGGTGTGGTGGCATGCACCTGTGTTTTCAGCTACTTGGAAGGCTGAGGTGGAAGGATCACCTGAGCCTAGCAGGTTGAGGCTGTGGAGGCTGTGAGCGTGCCACTGCACTCCAACCTGGGTGACAGAGTGAGATTCTGACTCAAAAAAGAAAATTAAAAATACAATTAAAATTATTATCTTCCTGAAAACCGTTTCATTTTCCCATATTTCTAATCCTGTTTGATGCCATCCCCAGTGGACTTGTCATTCACTCCAGAAACCTGAAAGACTTTGACTCCTTTCCTTCCCTAAGTCTTTAAAAATAACTCTCAAGCCAATGCCCCTTCTCCATCCCTACTTCCGGTGCCTTTTTTTGTTCAGGTCCCCTGCTGTCTTTCCCCTTACTTGCATATTTTCAGAGGTCTCCTAACCAGTCTTCCTGCCTTGGCCTCCTCCATTTCAGTCCCTTTTTTCCTCATTGTGCTACTAGTGTGGATTTTCTAATCTACATCTAATCTTAATTGTTTCCACATAAGAAATCTTTTCTGACTTCTACTGTCTATGAGATAAATTCCAAAATTCTTTTCATAGAATGATAATTCACTTCTTCCTAAGTCATATGTTTAACCTGTTAGACACTTTGGCTAAGCATTGTACATGCAATTATTTCTGCTAATCCTCACAACAACTCTATGACATAGATATTCCTATCTCCACTTTACAGAGAAGGAAACTTCGGCTTTGAGAGGGTAGGGCCTTGCCCAAAATAACAACTGGTAAATGATGGGGTCAAAGTTCGAATCCAGGTCTAATTTTAGGTCCTGTACTTTTAACCATTTTAATATACTGTCTCATATGAGCTCTGA
>NW_007280148.1:0-734 GCF_000164805.1 Carlito syrichta | reverse complement strand
AGCATGCTTGGGCACAAATAACATTCTCGTTCAAGGCCCCTAATAATAACAATAAAAACAATATGAATGCTGTGATCCAAATACACCCTTCAATACATTCATTCAATCTTCATCCATGTTATATTATGCACCCTCTTCTAAGATAAAGAAACCAAAGCTCAAGAGGTTAAGAATCTTGGTCAGGATCACTCAGCAGACTGACATTTCAACCTATTTCTAAACTTCAAAACAAGTGCTCTTCTTACTTAAAACTCATGCCTTTCTCCATGTAGGGATTATATAGAGGAGGCACCACTTTCAATCAGTAAATAGCCTGAAAATGCTTTTTCCAACACTATGTCTGATAAGTCTGATAAGCATGTTTTAGTTTATACTTTTCTTTTCTCTGAAAAAGAACAAATCCCCCTTCCCTCCCTCTCCCCACCCTACCCATCCCCCCTACCACCACCACCACCAAATTGCTTAGAAATGGCCGGGGTTGCACACTGCCACAATATTTTTTTTTTAATTTCTTAATGCAGTATGACACGTTAAAAGTGATACTAGTTTCCTGGCCTAACAATGAACATACAACTACGTAAACAGGATATTGTGGAGGGTGGCTTTCTGCTTTACAACAGCTACCTGATGCTTCAGAATATAAAGTTTTGGTTCCAGCTGAAGCATGAGGCTTCAGAAGAAGCTGAAAGTCCCATTAATCCAGATGGTTCCTCTGACAGGGAGGACCGGCTCAG
>NW_007280147.1:0-747 GCF_000164805.1 Carlito syrichta | reverse complement strand
CAGATTTCCAGTTGTGCGTACACATGTAATTTCCTTTTGGGTTTTCTGTCACTGGCCCAAGCATGCTAGTGAACACAGTCACCAACCGCTAAAGAAGGTGACGGTCCCCGTTCTCAAGTTGGAGACCTCCAAGCTCAGCAGGGGCCTGGGGTCATATCCTAAGACAGAGAGGAAAGGGCGTCTCCTACCCCTGCCTGTCCACGTGCCATGCGGAGTGTCCACCAAACTGCTGGCCACGGTCTCATGAACACTCCCAGGGAGGAGGAGGAGGATTGTTCCCTGACACTGTGGCGCTCCGGCTGCCTACAGGGCCAGCCCCCGTAGACAGTGCGAGTGTCACCCTGAGACTCGAATCTGGAGCCTCCATTCCTGGGGGACGTTCACTGGTGCCCGGGAGTGACCAGAAGTGGATGGTCGACATCCTGGGGAAGCAGGTGAGTGTGATCACAATGGCTACCCCTGCTGCTCCCCGGGGGTGACCCGTGAGCTGGAGAGCGTGGCTTCCCCCCCCCCCGCGCAGGCTGAAAACACGAAGTCGCCTGAGATTTCTCAAGTCCATTCATCTGCGCTTCATTCCCACGTGTTTCTTGAGAGGTTCTGGGAGGCAGTGAGGGAGCAGAGTCTGGCAGGCTAATCACACCGTTCTCGAATTCAGCTCAACTGTCGAACGCTTGAAATGGTTCCTTTCAAAGCAAAAGCAACAATAAACAACAAAAGAGAGCAACAAATAGGTTGGGAACATAAAGG
>NW_007280146.1:0-600 GCF_000164805.1 Carlito syrichta | reverse complement strand
TAATGTGAAGGAAACTGACACTATAAAATGCGGTTGAAAGAAACTAAAGAAAGATACTCTGTGTTCACAGAATGGAAGACTCCATATTGTTATCATGGTTGTACTAAGAAAATTGAATTGCCTAGTCAATGCAATCATGATGCGCTTATCCCAAAATTTACATGGAAATGCAAGGACACAGAATAGATAAAACAGTTTTCAAAAAAGAAAGAGAATTCACATATCCTGATTTCCAAACTTAATGTAAAACCACAATAATAAATATAATGTGGTACCGGCATAAAGATAGACACATAGATCAATGTAATAGAAGTTAGACCAAAAATAAGCCCTCTCATTTATGGTCAACTGACTTCATCGAGAGTTCCAGGCAATTCATAGGGGACAGAATAGTGTTTCTAATAAATGGTGCTGATTATCTGGCTATTCACAAGCAAAATAGTGAAGTGGGATCCCTTCCTCAAACTCCACACCAGAATTAATCTCAAATGCAACACAGACCTAAATGTAACAGCTACGCCTATAAAGCTCCTAGAGGAGAGCATAGGAGTAAATCTTCATGACTGGGTTAGGCAAAGTCTTCTCGAAATATAAATGAAT
>NW_007280145.1:0-792 GCF_000164805.1 Carlito syrichta | reverse complement strand
CGTCTATTAGACTAGGATAAATGCTATGGTGGAAAGTCTGAAGTTTAATTTATTCATTAAATAGGAACCCCTTCATTAATTTTTTGCTAACAAAAAAATCTCATGCCTTTTTGCCTCTTTTCTTTTTTTTTTTTTTTTTTTGGAAACAAAAAAAGTCCTAGTTTGAAATATAATCTTGGAAGCAATGATCCTAAAAAATACTTTGCTCAATATCAAGTAATACAAATGTCCAACAACTGGTAAAAACAAAAAAAGTATTCTTTTAGGTCTAAGCATTATTTATTAATAGGATTAAAGATCTCATTGCAGAGAGAGCTACTGCTTCTTCTGTTATTTTCTATTCTTTTCTCTCTAAAGGTATAGAAATTATAACACTGAAATCAAAATTTGAAGACCCATACAATACACATTTCCAAAATAACTGTACTAAGTAGATTGGCATGAGCTGTCCTCAGGGCTTTCTAGACATTCCAAATATTAAGATAAACCAATATATATGGATTTTCTCATCCTGCAGTGTAATTTTGAGAAAGCTAGTTACATCAAAGAGCAGAAAGGAACAACATTTTTTTGAACATTTGCCACATATAAGGTATTGCACTGTGATAATATAGACATTCCCTTTAAGGGCTCTTATCTCTGAACTCAAACTTACTGTCAATAACCTTCATTGGGTATTTTTCTTGTAAAATCTTTAAGATCAGCTCCTGGTGAAAGTAAGGGGATGGAATGGGCATCAATGTGAAACACATCATATAAATGGTCTGGGATGGGACATTACTTCCCAAACTG
>NW_007280144.1:0-521 GCF_000164805.1 Carlito syrichta | reverse complement strand
AGTCAACATCCAGAATTCTGTAAATCTCAAAACAAACAATATGACACTTATCAATCCTGATTCGGCAGTTGATGAGACTTCTCATCGTGTTATTCCAGCATTACCAACTCTCCAGGCATCAGACATTGCGTAGCATCTGTTTATCCCTTATCCATTAATCTCTGCTAATGTATTAACACAAGCTGCTTTGGCACTGATAATGCTTATTTCAGCATTCAGTGTTGACCTTCCTTTTGTTATGCCAAAAATGTAAGTGTAGGTAAAGATAAACAAGAGGCCAAACTGTTGTTTTTTAGTCAGGGCTCAGACCCTCTTTATAAAGCAGAAAATTTCCTGTTTTGAATACACAAATTCCCAGAGTCCAGATCAAGTATTTTAAAAATTCATCTAACAGATTTTATGAAATACCTTCTGTGTGCTAGGCATTATTCTTTGTGGGGATTTGGTAGCCAGACAAGTTTCCTGCCCTCAGGAGGAGCACTTTCCTGGGGGAGAGAGTGTTAATGAAAATGATAAAATAA
>NW_007280143.1:0-654 GCF_000164805.1 Carlito syrichta | reverse complement strand
CCACCAGCTTCCCAACAAGAAGAGTCTGAGGCAATGTAAATAAATGCCAGAGGTCAAAGTGTTTTGCCACTCACCAATCAAACTGGGGAGCACATCGAGCAGGTGACTGTCTGAGATCTTCCGAACCCAGGACAGGAGGTTGGGTTTTGAGGAAACCAACCTGACTGGGCCCTTCCTCACCCTCTGCTTCCAGAAGGACCCAGACGTCGCCTCCCTTACCTTCCCCCCTGCCCCGTGGCTGTGCCAGAAAAAAAAACAAAATGAAAAGCATACTGAGGGGTTTGGGAGGCGGTGCTAAGGGCTATGTATTTTCACACAGCTCTCAAAAGTAGAGCACTAGAAGAAAGGACCCAGGACTTAGGGAGAAACTGTCCCATGATGCCACACCATCACTAGTAAGACCATCCTTAACCCCACACCAAGGGGGTGGATAGGTGGGCTTCCATGCCAGGACCCAACTAGTGGTCTGACACCAAAGCTTTCAGGCTTTTCTGTACAGCACAGCTACGGAGCCCTATTCTTCTTGTGATGATGGAAAATATATATATTTTTGGAGACAGGGTCTCACTTTGTCTCCCAAGCTGGAGTGCAGTAGCATGGTCCCCGCTCACCATGGACTCAACTCCTGGGCCCAGGCGATCCTCCTGCCTCGGC
>NW_007280142.1:0-707 GCF_000164805.1 Carlito syrichta | reverse complement strand
GTTTTGCCACTCACCAATCAAACTGGGGAGCACATCGAGCAGGTGACTGTCTGAGATCTTCCGAACCCAGGACAGGAGGTTGGGTTTTGAGGAAACCAACCTGACTGGGCCCTTCCTCACCCTCTGCTTCCAGAAGGACCCAGACGTCGCCTCCCTTACCTTCCCCCCTGCCCCGTGGCTGTGCCAGAAAAAAAAACAAAATGAAAAGCATACTGAGGGGTTTGGGAGGCGGTGCTAAGGGCTATGTATTTTCACACAGCTCTCAAAAGTAGAGCACTAGAAGAAAGGACCCAGGACTTAGGGAGAAACTGTCCCATGATGCCACACCATCACTAGTAAGACCATCCTTAACCCCACACCAAGGGGGTGGATAGGTGGGCTTCCATGCCAGGACCCAACTAGTGGTCTGACACCAAAGCTTTCAGGCTTTTCTGTACAGCACAGCTACGGAGCCCTATTCTTCTTGTGATGATGGAAAATATATATATTTTTGGAGACAGGGTCTCACTTTGTCTCCCAAGCTGGAGTGCAGTAGCATGGTCCCCGCTCACCATGGCCTCAACCTCCTGGGCCCAGGCGATCCTCCTGCCTCGGCCTCCCAAGTAGCTGGGACTACAGGCATGCACCATCACACCAGATAATTTTTTTTATTTTTTTGTAGAGACAATATCTCACTAGGCTGGTCTCAAACTCCTGGGTTCAAGCAA
>NW_007280141.1:0-678 GCF_000164805.1 Carlito syrichta | reverse complement strand
GTTGAGGCTGCAGTGACTGTGAGCATACCTCTGCACTCTAGCATGGGTGATAGAGTGAGACCTTTAATCCAAAAAAAAAGAAATGTGGGCAACTCCCTCGGGTTCCCTCCCATTGTGGGAGCTTTTCTGTCCTCTAAATAAATCCAGCTTGAAAAAAATTAATTATTTGCCAGATGTGGTGGCTCACAACTGTTATTCCAGCACTTTGGGAGGCCAAGGCAAGAGGACTGCCTGAGCCCGCGAGTTCAAGACCAGCCTGGGTACCTTGGTGAGATCTCATTTCTACAATAAATAAATTTTTAAAAATTAGTTGGGCATGGTGGCACACACTTTGTAGTTGCAGATACTTGGAAGGCTGAGGTGGAAGGATAGCCTGAGCCCAGCAGGTCGAGACAGCAGTTGTTGTGAGCATGCCACTGCACTCCAACCTGGGTGACAAAGACTCCAACTCCAAAAAAAAAAATAAAAAGAAAGAAAGAAAAATATTCCTCAAGGCCTACTGAAAAGAGAACAAATCCCTACTGAAACGCCCTGAAAAGCTTCCACTGCATAAGTGAGCAGAATAATCATCTATACTTTACCTTAAAGGAACATTCCAGAACCTTTAACCTGGAACGTGACCCAGGCTCTCTCGATCCAATGCTTGCTAATGGCCATTCTGGGGAACTAGTAACTGGG
>NW_007280140.1:0-354 GCF_000164805.1 Carlito syrichta | reverse complement strand
CAAGACTCCAACTCCAAAAAAAAAAATAAAAAGAAAGAAAGAAAAATATTCCTCAAGGCCTACTGAAAAGAGAACAAATCCCTACTGAAACGCCCTGAAAAGCTTCCACTGCATAAGTGAGCAGAATAATCATCTATACTTTACCTTAAAGGAACATTCCAGAACCTTTAACCTGGAACGTGACCCAGGCTCTCTCGATCCAATGCTTGCTAATGGCCATTCTGGGGAACTAGTAACTGGGGTGGGTGTTTGTTTAGGTCTGCCTAGCAGTCTTTCCTGTGGTGCCTCCTTATGGTCCTTGAGCTGCCATCACATCAGCCTGGATACGGACACCCGTGACCTAGGTCGGGACGG
>NW_007280139.1:0-470 GCF_000164805.1 Carlito syrichta | reverse complement strand
TCAGCGTTTGTATACCTAACCCTGAATTGGACCCCACATCTTCATAATTTAAAAAAAGAATATAATTTAGAGCCAGGAGCCAACGTCTTTAAAGTATTTGGGTTAGAGACTGGAAAGGTGGCAGATGACACATATCAGAAAGTGTGGCAAGATGCTGGATCAAAAAAAGTAAAGAAGTAAGGAAGTTAGGTGGAAAGTCTGATAGCACCCAATGAGAGAAATGTCATCTTTGTTTTCTTCCAGAAAACCCAAACACAGATGCCAGCTTAAACCATCTGCTAAGCACAGAGAACGCAAAGGCAATCAGCCAAATCAGACAGCCCTATCCCTTACCACTCTTCTTACCTACAATGTGACTCAGTATACAGTAAAGAAAGCAGCTAGTTTGTAGCTGAAGAAGTAAATATTAAAACTGGAGAACAAAATGACCACTACTTATCCTCCTCTTTTTACTGTAGGTTTCATCTGGG
>NW_007280138.1:0-582 GCF_000164805.1 Carlito syrichta | reverse complement strand
AAGGTGGCAGATGACACATATCAGAAAGTGTGGCAAGATGCTGGATCAAAAAAAGTAAAGAAGTAAGGAAGTTAGGTGGAAAGTCTGATAGCACCCAATGAGAGAAATGTCATCTTTGTTTTCTTCCAGAAAACCCAAACACAGATGCCAGCTTAAACCATCTGCTAAGCACAGAGAACGCAAAGGCAATCAGCCAAATCAGACAGCCCTATCCCTTACCACTCTTCTTACCTACAATGTGACTCAGTATACAGTAAAGAAAGCAGCTAGTTTGTAGCTGAAGAAGTAAATATTAAAACTGGAGAACAAAATGACCACTACTTATCCTCCTCTTTTACTGTAGGTTTCATCTGGGCAATTTCTTTCTTTTTTTTTTTTTGCATGTGTGCCTTGCGTTTCTTATTCATAGAATGAGAATGATATTTGAATGTGCTTAATGGGATTCTAGAAAGTTTTAAGTGAGTTTATATATGGCAAGTACTTAGGAGAGAGATTTGCATATAGTAAGTATTATGCAGTAGGTGTTAGCTTTATCATCATCATTTTTCATTATACATTGAGCATGGAATCTAGAAGGCTTTT
>NW_007280137.1:0-630 GCF_000164805.1 Carlito syrichta | reverse complement strand
TCCCAAGAATTTTTTTTCCAATTTTCTCTGTAAGAAAAGTACACATTCCCAAATCCAATGATGTTGGGTTTGCTGTGTGATGTTTTCAGATATGTAATATGAGCAGTGGTTATACCATATCTGAGCAGACCCTTTCAGACACATTACAAGTTTCTCCAGCAACCCTGCCTTTCTCTGTCCTACAAAATGTCCTCAAATCGAGCTGCTCCTTATGGCTAGATCTCAGAAAGCAAAACATGAAGAACAGACCCATATAAATTTACACAAACACGGAACATCAATGAAATATAATGACTTATTTTTGCACTCTGCGGTGATGTCAAAATTGTCATTTCAGCAAAGCTGACCATAGAGAAATTGTTACAAGAAGTAGGATGTTAATATAAATATAAAAAGAATCTTCAAAATTGCTTTTGGATTAAGAGGGCAGACATGGGAGTAAGCTCTCAGTGAAGGGTGGGAAAATGTTGACCTATTTTATATAGTGCAAAATATTTGATAAAATTATTGTTTGCAATAATTTATAAAACAGGATATAAGCTTCTGGTTTCATATGAAGAGATCATGGAGGAGAATGCATTACTAAGACTTCCTTGTCATTTTCTTCTAGAGATAGTTCAAGAATTATTA
>NW_007280136.1:0-783 GCF_000164805.1 Carlito syrichta | reverse complement strand
AAAAGTACACATTCCCAAATCCAATGATGTTGGGTTTGCTGTGTGATGTTTTCAGATATGTAATATGAGCAGTGGTTATACCATATCTGAGCAGACCCTTTCAGACACATTACAAGTTTCTCCAGCAACCCTGCCTTTCTCTGTCCTACAAAATGTCCTCAAATCGAGCTGCTCCTTATGGCTAGATCTCAGAAAGCAAAACATGAAGAACAGACCCATATAAATTTACACAAACACGGAACATCAATGAAATATAATGACTTATTTTTGCACTCTGCGGTGATGTCAAAATTGTCATTTCAGCAAAGCTGACCATAGAGAAATTGTTACAAGAAGTAGGATGTTAATATAAATATAAAAAGAATCTTCAAAATTGCTTTTGGATTAAGAGGGCAGACATGGGAGTAAGCTCTCAGTGAAGGGTGGGAAAATGTTGACCTATTTTATATAGTGCAAAATATTTGATAAAATTATTGTTTGCAATAATTTATAAAACAGGATATAAGCTTCTGGTTTCATATGAAGAGATCATGGAGGAGAATGCATTACTAAGACTTCCTTGTCATTTTCTTCTAGAGATAGTTCAAGAATTATTAAAAATAAAATTATTAAAAACTTTATGTAATTATTATTTCAACAAGTAAATTTTTTCACATTATTTCTTGTGATATTATTCTCTGAAGAGAAAAAAGAATAAATATATATATATATATATATACACACACATATATCTTAGTATCTTTAAAAAATTGTGTTAAACTTGAAATTTCTAAGAAACCAGAT
>NW_007280135.1:0-665 GCF_000164805.1 Carlito syrichta | reverse complement strand
TCAGCTGCACAGTGTAAACATTTTTCTGTGGATTACCCTAACTAATGGATGACAAATCCTGTTCCTACTCTAGACATATTTGGAAACACCAATCTACATACAGAGTTCTAAGTGTATAAACAGAACATGCTGAATATTGGTGAAAAATCAGGTATTACTGAAAGAAAAAAAAGATGCTAAAAGTAAAAAACAAATAATAAGATATGAACTTAAACACAACTATCAACTATGCCAGTACCTATATTACACTGAAGTGGTTGAGAATTGACACTTTAAAATAAGACCTAAATCTATACTCTATAATAAATACACATAAAATACACAGCTATACTTCAGTGAAAAATAAATTAAATAATGAAAATAATTATAATGTACAAACAGTTAATTATTTAAAAAACTGGAGTGGCTATATTTATATCAGACAAATTAAGCTTCAGCACAACAAATGAGTAAAAAAATTAATTCTTTAATGACAGATGCATTTAGTCCGTTCACATTTAGGCTGATAATTGAAATGCAAGAGTTGATCCCTGTCATAAGGTTATAACAGAGTTGTTCCTGCCTGTTTGTTGTCTTTCTTTGGGTTTTGGAGTTGGTTCATGTGTGTTTTTAATCTTTTGCCTGGACTCTTGTGACGAATGCTGTTGTTCTTTTTTCTTTTTCTG
>NW_007280134.1:0-319 GCF_000164805.1 Carlito syrichta | reverse complement strand
CGTGGTAGTGCATGCCTGTAATTCTGGCTACTTGGAAGGCTGAGGTAGAAGGACCACCGGAGCCCAGCAGGCGAGGCTGCGGTGGCCGGGAGCGGCCACTGCACTCCAGTCTGGGCGACAGTGAGACTCCAACTCAAAAAAAAAAAAAAAAAAGAGAGAAAATAATCTGTGATTCTTTGAACAAGACTAGCAAAACTTTGATACCAAAAACTCACAAGGATAGTATGGAACAACCCATTTTAGGCCAGTTAACTCATCAACTGAAATACAAAAGTTCCAGATAATATATCAAAATGAATTCAGAAAATGTAAAAGAGAT
>NW_007280133.1:0-419 GCF_000164805.1 Carlito syrichta | reverse complement strand
CTTTTTCTCTTGAAGAACTCTCAGGGAACTCTAAAAGATTGTGTTTTATAATCAGCCAAGGAAATTTCTGGAGCTGAAGGATAGGAGTGAACACGATCCTAATCTCTTGGAAGACTGATAAGCAAAATGGAATCCTGCTGAGCCCTTTTTAATTTTTTTCCTGTCTTATGTCCTACGTGGATAGTCCTCTCACTCTTCCCCTCAAGGTTAGGCGAATAACTGCACAGGATATAGCTATAGGGTTTCTAAAGTCTTTGGTATTTCTTTTTTTAGTTATAAAATTAATACAAAGTATGTATTCTGTTTGGGGAGATTGTTTCTGATACTTGCTTTTACTAAATGACCTAACAATGTTAATGAATATGTCTACTCACCAGTACAGGTAGTAGCATCGCCAGGTAACCACCAGCGAAAGTGGC
>NW_007280132.1:0-647 GCF_000164805.1 Carlito syrichta | reverse complement strand
ATCTATCACATACAAGGGACTGTGCTGGTACTCTTCTTCATGCTCCAGAGTTTGTGTCCAAGTTCTGATTAGCAACTCCACTACTGAGTCTGCTTAAATTAAACAGGCTGAACCCACATCAGATGTAAACAAGAAATACTGGCAGAAGCAGTTGCCTTTGCCCTGATTTGGTTTCCCTGCAAAGTGAGGCCATGTCCAGGAAAACCTTGGCTGTGTCAACTTCAGAGAAGTATGAAATATCTTACAGAAGCATTGAAAGTCTGGTTATGTTTAATATTGCTATATCTGACCTAATCCCCCTATAGAACAAGCTAGCAATGCCTGGTGACTGTTCCTACTCTTGTCTGAGGTCACAGCAAACCTCTGACACTTTGTCTTCAAGTGAATTGGTTTTCTGGGTTTTTTTAATTAGTCTTTGGTTAAGAAAATCCCAACATTTTTACCAAGCCAAACACATCTGTGTAATTTACTACTTATTGATAACTTGTATATTACAGATGAGTTATTATCTTTGCCCAGAAAGTTTATTTTTTCTTTCTTTCTTATTTAAAGTTCAGCTTCCACATAAGTTTCTAGTATCACATTCTGTTTCTTAGGAAAAGCCCGGCACGTTTCTATGTATTTTAGAACAGAATTTGTCAACTTAC
>NW_007280131.1:0-657 GCF_000164805.1 Carlito syrichta | reverse complement strand
AATGAAGACAACTCTTCTAGAGGTATTAGTGCCCAAAAGGATATTATCACCATCAATGTTAGCATCAGAATTACTACTAGTAGTAGCAGCAGAACTAATTCCTTAAAGAGCCTCCTAACTTGTTTCCCTTCTAGCCTTACTCTTCTCTGACCTACCCAACACTGTAGTCCAAATAATCTTTGAACTTCAAAGATCTGAACACAACAATGATCCTAAGTATCTCTCCACTGCCTTCAGCACAGAGTTCAAATACATTAGCATGGCAAAACTTCAGTTTACTTTTTTCACAATAAAAAAGTCTCAATAGAAGATTTGAAAGTTATGAAAAAGCTGCCTTTTTGTTTCCTTTTAAGTACTTATATCATTATCATGGCCAAAATGTTAAATGTTCTTTGATTTCTTTTGAGTTGGAGTCTCACTCTGTCATCCAGACTGGAGTGCAGTGGCCGCTCCCGGCCACCGCAGCCTCGACCTGCTGGGCTCCGGTGATCCTTCCGCCTCAGCCTTCCAAGTAGCTGGAACTACAGGTGTGCACTACCACGCCTGGCTAATTTTTTTTTTTTTTATTGTAGAGATGAGGTCTCTCCAAGTTGCCCAGGCGGGTCTCGAACCCGTGGGCTCATCCACTCACCTCAGCCTCACAAAGTGCGGGATTAC
>NW_007280130.1:0-413 GCF_000164805.1 Carlito syrichta | reverse complement strand
CAGCCTCAAACTCCTGGTCTTAAGTGATCCTTTTGCTCAGCCTCCCCAAGTGCTACTATAAGGTACGAGTCACCGCATCTGGTATTTTTATATACTTTTGAGTTGCTTGTTTCTTATGATTTTTTGCATTAATAAGTGAAAATTGATTTGTAGTTCTCTTTGTTAAAGTATGACATCTCAAGTTTCGAAATCTATGTTCCATTTCTTAAAAATAATTCAAAGTGTTTTCCTTCTTTTCTGTGCTTTGGGACAATTTAAGCAGACGTGAATGCTGGCTCTTCTTTCAAGGTTTCTTAGAATTTCCCTGTGAAATTAGGTGAGCATTTTTGAGGGAGTTCTTTGGCAACTTTCTCTCTGTCTTGTATGAAAGTCAGTTTGTCCTGATTTTCTTTGTCTTTTGAGCGTCCATTTTG
>NW_007280129.1:0-634 GCF_000164805.1 Carlito syrichta | reverse complement strand
CATTCAAAGCACTCACCAGATGCTGGATCCTCCTTAGCCGAGGGCGTTCAGGCTGCCTAGGCCTCAGGGTGTCAGGATGGGTCCACATTCCCTTTCAGTTTTTCTCTTCCCTGTTATGCCTTATAGGTAAGGTACAATACTGGGAAAAGTTTCCCTTTATGTCCCCAACTATTCATCTCTACTAAAATTTGCCACTAAAACCAAATCTCACAGCTTAAATCAATTTGGCTCATAACCTTGTCTCAGACAAGCGATGCAAGCTAAGTTTCACTTAACCAATCCTGCAGAAGCGTCTAAGCAGTGTGCATGATCAGAGAACTGGCTCTGTTCAGGCCTGTTTTCTTGGTTTTCAACTTGTGTTTCCTCACCTCCTGTTTGCTCCTTAACTTAAGGCTGAGAATATTTTCATATGACACACTCCCATAATGCTGGTTTTTAGTTTAGAATTAATGAAGATTTTCCTGTCTCATGTTTCCTATTTTATAATCTTTATTTTTGCTTTATTGTTTATAATAGCATATGACTATTAGGGTAATCACGGACTTACAGTTTTTGAAGTTAATGCTGACTACCATTAATTACTGCTAATCCATCTCAAGCAATGGGTTGGCAGTTTAGGCTGTTGCTGTGTGTC
>NW_007280128.1:0-378 GCF_000164805.1 Carlito syrichta | reverse complement strand
ATTAATGAAGATTTTCCTGTCTCATGTTTCCTATTTTATAATCTTTATTTTTGCTTTATTGTTTATAATAGCATATGACTATTATGGTAATCACGGACTTACAGTTTTTGAAGTTAATGCTGACTACCATTAATTACTGCTAATCCATCTCAAGCAATGGGTTGGCAGTTTAGGCTGTTGCTGTGTGTCTCTAAGACTGGGCCTTTAATTTTGTTTGGTTCCTCAAGCTTATGAAGAGAATGGGCATTTTCACTGTCTTAGCAACCACATTTAAACCTTTTTTTTTTTGAGTCATGGTCTCGCTCTGTCACCCAAGCTGGAAGTGCAGCGTCATGATCATGTCTCACTGCAGCCTTTGACCTCCTGGGCTCAGGTGCT
>NW_007280127.1:0-372 GCF_000164805.1 Carlito syrichta | reverse complement strand
CCACTCCCACTTCAGCCCCACCCACAACTCAACTTCTAAGTCTAGCAGGGTTATTCCTCTTTGAGGCTGCTAAGAAGTGGGACTGGAGGGGGGAAGAAAACCTTACCAGGCTCAGTCCCCCTTATAAAAAAATGTGCAGTAGAGCTTCTCACCAGCAGAGGGCAGCATAAATCTGTTGCCTTGCACATGCTCAGAGAGGCATTGGGCTTCACACATTTAAAGGCAGAATGGAAATTGTAGTGGGGGGGGTCTGACAGGTGCCACTGGGACAGCATGTGATTGTTGAACCAGATCATATTTCCAACTCATGGTTACTTCATCAAAACTAGTGAAAGTTTCTCTTGCCTATTGTTTCTGCAGGGCATGGTTGCA
>NW_007280126.1:0-639 GCF_000164805.1 Carlito syrichta | reverse complement strand
TATTACTGTCCTAGAAATACCCATGAGTAAGTATTAAAGCACACCTCACATTCCTAAACATAATGTGTAATGTGCACCTGAGAACAACTTCTGAAGACATGAATAATTTGCAGTGAGGTCCTGAACAACTTGATTACACTTCCAAAGTGCACCCAACTTTTACTTAATAACTTCTTCAATGGCTATTTATCTAAATTAAGTAATGTGAATGTGTGCTGTTGCCTTCTTCTAATAGGAGCTTTCTGCCTCTTTTAATATGTCCAACAGCATAAGTTATGTAGGTAGCAGTAGAAGCAGAAACATAAACATAAACAACAGCATAAGTTATGTAGGTAGCAGCAATAGCAGCAGAAAACACTTTTCTCCAAATGACATTCGGGACTGAGTTCACAATCTGCTCTAGGACTTACTCTAGGACACTGTGCTGCTGCTTTTATGACTTTTCTAACATAGATCTTCCACACTGAAAAGTTCCAATCTTTTCAGTACTTAGTGTTGGACTTGTAAATAACTGCTTAAAAACCAAGTGTGGTATAACTCAAAACCCTAAACAAAGAAATTATATATAACGACAAGATTCCCTCTCCTTCCTAGGCCTCTGTTAATTCATCGGTAAAAGTGAGGAGTTATTGGAGAACA
>NW_007280125.1:0-728 GCF_000164805.1 Carlito syrichta | reverse complement strand
CAGTACTTAGTGTTGGACTTGTAAATAACTGCTTAAAAACCAAGTGTGGTATAACTCAAAACCCTAAACAAGAAATTATATATAACGACAAGATTCCCTCTCCTTCCTAGGCCTCTGTTAATTCATCGGTAAAAGTGAGGAGTTATTGGAGAACAGGGGTTTCCAAGTCTTTCTGTGCAGGAGACTCTCCTAGGAAATTTAAAAAAAATATGTATAGTCTTTTATCTCAACTCCAGCTCCATAGAATGAAAATCTACAGGGATCATTATATGTAATCCATAGATCTATGTAGAAAAAAAAAACTGGCTGGATGATTCCTAAAGTCTCAAACATCACCAAAGTTGTATGATTCATAGGAAAAAATTACTCAAATGAGCATCAGGAGACCTGGACTAAATCATGACTTTTCCATGACTTTTTGTAATCATGGACATGTTATTCCTACCTATGGCTTCAGTTTTCTCATCTGTAAAATGAAACAATTAGGTCACAGAATATTTTTATCTATGAGGGCTTGCAAGTTGTGACTCTAGAAATTCAAAACAAAAATAAGGATGGAGCCAACACAAAGACTTGTGTCACCAGGGGAAAGACTGCTGAGGGTTTCAGAGATATGTATTCACTACCATGATGCCAATGTCTGAAATCTACTGTGCAGCCTCGCTCACTCAGTGATCCAAGTGGTTAGCACCTACAGAGTGAGTAGATTCACATTGTGCTGGCTCACA
>NW_007280124.1:0-652 GCF_000164805.1 Carlito syrichta | reverse complement strand
TACTCTTCACAAACACCATTATTAGGTGATCCAATTTTATAGATGAGAAAGTTGAAGCTTTGAAGTATTTAGGGACCTTGTATAAAGTCAAGTAATTGTGTAGTACAAGTAGTCTCTGCTTCTTCTATAACTATATCATGCTTAATCGGCATATTTACCATTATCTTTTTAAAGAGTGCTTAATTTTTTCTTATTTCTGCTTAGAAACTTATATTGGCTTGGAATTTATATTTGAACAAAAAATCTTTTCAAGATTTAATTAAACTGTGTTGGAATAAAAACCCTGAAAGTCTAAAACTGTAGAAAATTCTATTAATGTAAACCAACTGAGATAAGAATAATTTAAATAAAAATTCAAATAAATTCTTGTATGTAAATTATGACTTTTCATTACAATGGTTTGACTATCTAATTAATTTTAAGTCTACTAACAAAATAGCATTGGTTAATCCTGATTTGGAGGATTCTGAGATGATCTCATCCAGTTTCCCTATCCAACTTCTCCCACTGCTATTGCCCACAAGATATTTCAAGCTGAAAATAGAGGGCCGATACTTTGGTAGTATTATTCAAAGTAGAGGTGCCTTCCATGATATTGTTGACTTCAGAAAAGTGATGTATGAAGACAAAATCATTTTACATTTTGATGATT
>NW_007280123.1:0-563 GCF_000164805.1 Carlito syrichta | reverse complement strand
GCCTACCTATGGCAGACTACAGAGAGAGGAAACTAAAGATGGAAAGATTTTTATGGAAAATAGGAGAGGTCAAAATGACCTTGAATGACAGTGTGGGCTGAACTGGGGTGTAGAAAATGCCCAGGCATAAAAACAAATTACCGGTCTGACAATTCTCTCCACCAACAATACCCCTAGATTTTGCAAAAAGAGCTGCAGTGAAGGAGGGAAAACAGAGTCCTGTACAATCTCAAGATGCCTGGACTCTTGAGTCTTATAGGCAACGAATCCAAAAAAGAACCAAAATAACAGAGGCTGTGGCCAACTCACTCCCAGATCAAATATTTGTGAGATTAAAAAAGGAATGAATTTAGTCTAATTGAAACTGTGGCCCAGCCTCATTTCAACATAATATGCAAAGGACTCTAAATGAAGAGAACCTAGTCCTAATCACATAACCAAGGAAAAGAATTTCATCTGCTGGGCTCAAGAGAAAAACAATATTATACTTGAATCTCCACCATTGCAAATACAATACCTGGAAGAAAAATATTAAAAAATAAAAGGCAGAAAATTCAAATCTA
>NW_007280122.1:0-611 GCF_000164805.1 Carlito syrichta | reverse complement strand
CAGGTCGAGGCTGCGGTGGCCGGGAGCGGCCACTGCACTCCAGTCTGGGCGACAGAGTGAGACTCCAACTCAAAAAAAATTTAAAAATGGGAGGTAGAGAAGGGATTTGCTCATTTATTCAAGAATTTGTTCATCCAGCAAGTATTTACTGGACACCTACTATATGCCAGGCACCATTCTGTGTGCTGGGGACACAACAGAAAATAAGTCAAACAAAGTTCCTGTGTTCATAAAATGTATGTTCTAGTGGGAGAAGACAGACAAAAACCAACCAAATAAATATATAATATAATGTCATCTATTGATAAATGCTATTAAAATAAATAAGACAGAGTCAAAAGAGAGAGAATGGTAAAGTTTCTTAACTACTTGGGTAAGATGAGCCACGCTGATTTTTTTTAATATGAAAGTCCTAAAAACGTAAATGAAATGGCTCTTTAAGGACAGTAAAACATAGTGAAAAGAGAAGGAACAGTGAAAATAACCATCACTGTAGATGATTATTTCTAACATTGTGGGTTACTAACAGGTCTGCTGAATTTGGCTTTTGCATCTTAGCTCTAAGATGGCTGCATATGCCCAGGAATAGTCCATGCCTGCCACAAGCATCC
>NW_007280121.1:0-466 GCF_000164805.1 Carlito syrichta | reverse complement strand
CAACAGCAAAAAAACTGGGAATACTAAACATGCACACACACATGTCTAGCACAAAATGAATGTAGAAGACAAAGAGAAAGAATGGTAAAAAGAAAAACAGAAAGAAAAATGAGGTTCATATTGAACCCTCACACATATATTCACAACCACCTTAAGTTATATATAAAAAAGAGAAGAACAAAAGAGCAAAAACACACCAACAAAAAAGCCTAAAAACAAAATAAACTGAAAGATCAACACTAAATCATTCACATACACACATAAACAGAAAATAAAAAACAAAAGAAGAAAGAAAAATTTTAAAAGGGAGGGAATGCAGAGCAAATCAAACCCTCATATACACATTCCTGCACAAAGGAAAAATATTTTAAAAATTTAAAAACTAACAAGCAAAAAAAAATCTTTTTAAGTTAAAACAAGAAAAAAACAACAAACCTTCCCTCTTGTGATAGATTCTGTAATTATT
>NW_007280120.1:0-586 GCF_000164805.1 Carlito syrichta | reverse complement strand
CGTGCAGGCTGCAACCCACCGGGAGATTAGGACTGCTGTCACTAGGATGAGTTTTTATCTTCTGAATGACAGACTGTCTTTAAAGGGTGCCACTGGCCCATGCGGGGTTACCTTGAAGTCCTTGGCTTGGCACACCGCTCTAAACAGGTCAGTGTAAGGTCAAGGCTGCCAAATTCAAAGACCTGGATTGAATTTGATTTGGGTTCATCTCCAAACCTTTGAAGATACGAGTATGTATTCTTACTGTTGCTATCAGGAGGGAAATCTTTTTATAGAAAGGACAACTTCAGGATTTTTATCATCTGTAATAATAGCAAAAGAGAAAAAAATTTTAATTTAGTCACTGCATTTTTGGAGGAACTGTTAATAAACTTATAACAATGTATTATCCTACCTCCAAATTTTATCTCACAAAACTAAATGATTAGGATAAGACATGAATGCCACAAATTGAATGTTTATTCTTATCCATATTGTAAATGAGTTGAGACACCAGTGGAGTGACGAATAGGTTAGGTACACCTGCTGCAGGCTGTTTTGTTTTGTTTGTTTTTACGGAAATTATCTCATTTTTCTGTTTACTCTG
>NW_007280119.1:0-528 GCF_000164805.1 Carlito syrichta | reverse complement strand
CAATAGAAAATAAGGCTACATGAAATCCAAATGTGTCTGTCATACATTAGCTAAAGGATATCACCTACATAAGACTCTCTGAAAAAATTTTTAAAAAGACTCTCTGGACCTCAACATTTTTATATTACTTATTTATTTATTTATTTTGAGTTGGAGTCTCACTTTCGCCCAGACTGGAGTGCAGCGGCTAGCTTCCAGCCACTACAACCTCAACCTGCTGGGCTCTGGCAATCGTTCCGCCTCAGCCTTCCAAGTAGACGGAACTACAGGCATGTGCTACAGCGCCTGGTTAATTTTTGATTTATTGTACAGACGAGGTCTCGCCAAGTTGCCCGGGTGGGTCTTGAACCTGCGGGCTCAGGCAGTTCACTTGCCTCGGCCTCCCAAGGTACTGGGATTACAGGCTGAGCCACCGAGCCCAGTCAACATTTTTTTTTAAAATGGGAATAATTACACCTGAAAGATTGAGTGCTAGAATAGAATATATACAAATAATATGGATCTCTCATTTTTATTTGAAATATATGC
>NW_007280118.1:0-647 GCF_000164805.1 Carlito syrichta | reverse complement strand
AACAATGTGTAGTAGGGACTGAAAAAAGCTGAAGGTCAGAAGTTTTATTTTAAAAAATATCAGCTAATCCTGTCATTTTTTCTATAAAGCCCTTTTTGAAATGTCAGGGCACAATGGGATTCAGTAATTGGAATACGTGCATTCCCACTTTTGTCGAGCACAAAATACATTTTGTCAAGATCAAAATAAACTATATTGGATCAGTTCATTACATCCTCAGATTTACCTTCACAATTCTTTCCTGATGATTTACCTTTTCATGAGAGGAATCAGGAAAAGGCTGGCTACTAACAGGAATATTCTTAACAAAGCCATTAAAATGGTAGCAGTGACAAAAAACAATAACAACAAACATATTTAAGTGCCTATCATTTGTCAAACACAGTGGTGAGTGTTTTAAATGAAATTGCTTGCTAATTCTTAAGACATTTTCTTTTGACAAGATTTTTTTTTAATATAAGGAAATTTTTAAAAGTCTCTTATGTGAACCACCCCATTTTCCCAGGACTGTAAATGATAGTCAATATCTGGATTCTACCTAGATCTGTCTAAAAGTCTAGATATCTAACTCAGGGCCCTGTGTGGTGCTTCCTTAAACATAGCTCTATCAGGGCTTTTTCCTCTCCAAAATTTTTACTTTTTAATAG
>NW_007280117.1:0-1243 GCF_000164805.1 Carlito syrichta | reverse complement strand
TGTGAGCATGACACTGCACTCCAGCCTGGGTGACAGAGTGAGACTCCAACTCAAAAAAAAGTTGTTCAGCAACTAAAGTCATTTTGCATTTCCCTACTGCTTCTTAGGGCTCCACCTCTTCCAAACAATCCTTTCTCAAACATCCACAGATTCTGGTTATGCTTAGACTTCAACAGCTGAAACCCATATTTCCTTTTTCTCTACCTTCCTCTTTTTCTTCTTTTCGGCAAACGCATATGGGACACTTACAATTAGATAATTCATTAAAAGCTCTCAGTATATTATCTCCTATTCTTTATGATAACTTTGGGAGATAGATGAAATTATAAATTTCTCCTCCTTAAACAAAAAATAACTAAAAGAAACTCAGTGAGAAATTTGCTCAAGGTCACACAAGCAGGAAGTTGTGGCGCTAAGTCTCATCCTCAAGTTAACTGCAGATTCTGTGTTCTGACACTCCAAAGCAATTCTGTCTCTTAGGGGTGGGCAAAGAGTATTGAAATAATAAGATAAAATGTTTTTATACCTCTGTAAAAGGCATGAGTCGTCTCATAAATCAGAGAAGTCTGCATCAGACATTTTTTGCCACGCATGCATTTTCACAGCAAGTCGGAGGCTAGTTAAGTATTTTAATATGAAAGATGGGAACTATACCTTTCCAAAACAGTTTGCTGAAAGGCAGTTTGATTTGATGTAACATGCCTTCATTTTTCTGCATTCAACTTGCAAAATGTTACTCTCTGATGATTTTATAGGTCTTTAGGCAAGTACTGAAGTGATGAAATACACAGAGAGCTTAAATCTGTAATTAAGATTACCTTCAGGAGGGCTAAAGGGATTTCTCCTTGCTGTGTGTTTATTACCGGTTGTATTGCTAGAATAGATTTGGTATTGCCTAGCAAAAGATTCTTTTTGTTTTGTCTACTTATGTCTGTGTTCTCAATATTGTTTGAAAGTGTTTGCCTTAGTAGAGAAGAAAAAAATGCATTGAAATTTTAATTAAATGAATGGACCGATAAAGCACAGATGTTGATCCAGACATGAAATAAATGTAAGTAACTTTTTATTTCTTATGTAACCACTAATATTCCAGATCTTATAAGATGAATGTATATATGAAAACATATACATTACCTTGGAAAACTTTAACTGCTTTTGGACGAGTGACAACAAAATTCTGCGTGCAGTAACTTGTGGTTACAATTTTAAGTGGCATTAAATACTGCCTTGTAGAATTTAATCT
>NW_007280116.1:0-639 GCF_000164805.1 Carlito syrichta | reverse complement strand
ATGATGAGTTCATTAAAGTCAATTTTTTTTTAAGCGTTCATGTTCAGCTTACACATCTACTTGTAAGTCTCAATAATGTGAGCCATCATTTTTCAAAGTCATTTTAATCATGTTTTATTTCGCTTGCAAACCTAATTAATCCCAACACGATCAAGCATTTTAAGCTACATTTATAAATTCTGTGTATTCAGTTTCATTTTTAGTAGCTCATTTGTGTTATTGACAAATCTTCCTATGTGCTTAAGTAATTTATATAAATCTGTTAAATTAAGAGAATAAATATGGTGATTCTTAAAGTGTCTTAAATATTCTAACAAAGATAGATATACACATAATAATATTTCAAATTAAAATCCTAAGTCAAGATCAATTATTATACAATTATATATATTATTCAATTATATATATTAAACAGGTATTATGAGGCAGTTGATTTGTTCATTCTAATAGACCAAATTCTTGTAAATGTAATAAGCATATAAGGAAGCAATGATATCAATCCTTTCAGGTTGGAGTTTGTTGAGTTTAATGACTAGGTTATGACTAGACCTTTTAGAGTCTAACTGTACAACCCTCTTAAGAGAAGTTGAAGGCTAGGTGTGATGGCTCATGCCTGTAATCCCACAGTTTGGAAGGCTG
>NW_007280115.1:0-754 GCF_000164805.1 Carlito syrichta | reverse complement strand
CGACTTCTTTGCTTAAGTCCTGTCAGTGTGTAGTATCTGTCACTTACAGCGCCAAGAGTCCTAACTCATAACATTCTCCATCTTCCTCCAAGTGCTAGTACTCTATATTCCAATTCAGCCAATTTAATGAAATAGCTTTTGTGATTCCATCAACTTAACAACTTATCATGTCCTATGCCTTTTATTCTGGAGGTGGTATAGACAAATGATAGATGTAATCAATGCTATAAAACACTGTGCTTAAAACGTTTGAGCACCGAATTAAGAGATCAATATTTTATTTATCTGTCTATTTATATAATTATTTTCTGGAGTGCATTTGCTCAATCATCTCATTGCAGCCTAAACCTCCCGGACTCAAGTGATTCTCCCACCTCAGTCTCCCAAGTAGCTGGGATTACGGGAGTACATCACCACACCCAGCTAGAGATGGACACTTTTAATCATGAACCAAAGAAATAGCTTCCTCCACAACAATGTCTAAGACCTTTTTCAGACGCTTCCAAAAATGGAAATTAAGCAAGAAGAAAACATGGAACGTATCATTAAACCTCTGAATAGAACTTCTAGAGTGAAATTCAGGGTTGAGAATGTCATCTGTCATACAAGATTTGACACAAGGGTCTATCTACTACTAATGGTAAAAAGACTTTTTCCTGGTGTTATATACAAGGGAGCAGGAAGGAGAGAAAGAGGGAGCCACAGTGCTTAACATTTCTGAAAACCCCGATTTGGCATCATGAAGGTTTTCTGG
>NW_007280114.1:0-478 GCF_000164805.1 Carlito syrichta | reverse complement strand
TAAAAAAAAAAAAAGGGGAATAAAAAGAAAAAGAAAGGAGAGAATGTGAACTGAGAAGATGAGAGACTTACAGTAAAACCTGGCATTGAGCCACATTTAAGGCATGTATGGAGATGGACTGAGTTAGCAAAGGAAACTGAGCAGGAGTAGCTGGAGAGGTAAGATGAAAATCAGGAGTGTGCGGGATAAAAGAAGCCAAGGGACAGTCCTATTTTAAGGAGTGGTAGGTCAACAGTGCCAAATACTCCGAGAAGAGGACTGATGTGGTTTTTTGGATTTTGTGATATTTATGTCATTGCTGAACTTGGCAAGAGAAATTTATATTTTGTGGTGGGGTTGGAGCCCAAGGTTGAGGGGTAAGTGGAAAGTGAACTAAAGGAGAGAAAAATGTGGATGACTCATTTAGTCCTACAAGTTTTCAGGGCTTATTATTTGCCTTTAAGCATTAGTGGCTAGTACAGACATCCTCACAAGAGAG
>NW_007280113.1:0-698 GCF_000164805.1 Carlito syrichta | reverse complement strand
TGGGGTTGGAGCCCAAGGTTGAGGGGTAAGTGGAAAGTGAACTAAAGGAGAGAAAAATGTGGATGACTCATTTACTCCTACAAGTTTTCAGGGCTTATTATTTGCCTTTAATCATTAGTGGCTAGTACAGACATCCTCACAAGAGAGTACTAAGTGAATGTGCACTACATCGACGGAAATGTGTTTTGGAAAATACCCTTCTCATGGACTCTTTCTTCCTCTAACTCCTCATCAACACTTACCTGACCAGAGTTCTGTGCCTTGGGTACTTACTGGGCGACACTTCAGAGAATAATAATGATTTTTCTTGTGATGCTAGTATTTGAGAAAGAATGAGTATACTTCGCTCTACCAAAGAATTTTTGCATATTTGAAGGACAGAGCATTTGCGGGAGGGTCAGGAAAGGTGACTACTTCAGTTGGAAGAACCTATTCATCACATCACATGGATAGGTGCCTAGTTAACTAAGACAAGAAGGGCAAATAACTGGCACGCATGCTGCTGCTTTTCCTATTATTAATCCATGACAGACACGTCTTGGATTTGGCCACAACACCCTTTTATGCGTTCCAGGCAGAAAAAAACAAAAAACCACTTCTGATGTTGGTTATGGTGTCCTGATCTTAGATGACTACGCCTGAACCACAGAATTGTACAACTCCCAGAGGAGATGTTTACACAAACTGGATGGGAATGA
>NW_007280112.1:0-485 GCF_000164805.1 Carlito syrichta | reverse complement strand
CAGTTACAAAGCTGAGAACTTTTGAAGAAACTCTTCATCAGCAACTGATGAAAAAGGATTTGTAGTCTCCTAAAACTAGTTTTGTCCATCAGGTAGTTATGTTGGTTCTCTGCTGTTGCTGACTGGTTGTGGAAACTAAATTACTTTACACCTTTTAAAACTATAAATTTGTGTAGGGAACTGGCCTTTGCCAGCTTATTTTTATTTTTAGCATATTATTCTTTCCGAAAGATGTCAGCTTGAGCCCTTGAATGAATTAAAAGAAGACAAAAGTAGACCATTGAAGTATTGTTGGTTTTGAGCTGTTTTCCAAGCTAACTGGTAGGAGATGTTCATGTAAGTATATTTGTGTTTACTAAATTGGTGGCAGTGATATTATCTAATAGCATTTTTAATTGCTTAGTCCTATAACTACCTGATTCCTAGGAAGTTAGGTCTAACTGAATGAATATTTATCTGAGTGATTATTTCTCTTCTGAACTTTT
>NW_007280111.1:0-710 GCF_000164805.1 Carlito syrichta | reverse complement strand
GACCCCGATCTAGATGGATAAGTGAATATTTTATTACTGTTGAACTATAATTATGTCAAGATTTATTATCTTAGCTGGAACTTGGTAGTGTTTGAGGAATCTTTTTTAAAATTATTTTTTATTTTTAAAATTCATTTTATTTTATTTTAAAACTGTAGGGTACAATTCAGGATCAGGTATACAAATATTCATTGTGCAGGTACCGTTGTTGATGAGGTGTGCCCCCTCCGCAGGTGGATCTTGACTACTGTAAATCCCACATCCCAGACACCCTCCCCCACAGTTTCCTGCTACTGTCAATCCTTTTGTTATAGTATTATGGAAGTTGTTCAAGGTCCACTTATGAGTGAGAACATGTGATACTCAGATCTTTGTTTCTGTGAAAGATCACCCAGTATTATAAACTCTAATTCCATCCAGGTTACTGCGAATTTCATGATTTTGTTCTTTATGACTGCGCAATATCCCATTGGGTATATTTACCACATTTTTTTTTATCCAGTCTTCTTTTGATGGGCAGCATGGTGGGTTCCATGTTCTTGCTATTGTGAACAATGCTGCAATAAACATACATGTGCAGGCATTTTTTTAATAGAGTAGTCTGAGTTCTTCTGGGCATATTCCCAGAAGGGGAACTGCAGGGTCATATGGAAGGTCGATTTTTAGAAGTTTTAGGAATTGCCACACTGTTTGCCACAGAGGCTGTACTA
>NW_007280110.1:0-741 GCF_000164805.1 Carlito syrichta | reverse complement strand
AATAATGATTCACAAGGAGACCAGTTAAGGAGTTTTAATGTAAAAGGGATGATAGTAGCATTAGTAATGGGTACAAATAGAGGCACTTGAGAGATATTTATAAGAGATAACATGTTGAATTTAGAGTGGAATCAGGGGTAACAGTGAGGCCCGACCATCTTAGTGGATGATATTGCCACTCACTGAGATAAGATACAGAAAAAGCAAAGCAGGATTTGGTAGGAAAAATAACTTCAGTTTGTTATGTGATAAGTATAAGATTTTTGTGCTACATGCAAGTAAAGTGATCTACTAGATTATAGATATATTTTCTGAAACGGGAGAGAATTCTGAGCTGCAGATGAAGATTTGAGAATCATCAATATACAATGGTAATTAAAGCCTGAGATGGCCTAGAAGCAGTAAGATATGAAAAGCAGTAAATCTAGAAAAAAACCTAGGAAAATATCTAAGAAGTAGAGGAAAAGAATTTTCCAAAGGAACCTGAGAAGTGATGACCAAAAAGGAAAAAAAATTGGAGAGTTATGGTTGTTATAAAAAGACAAAGGACCACCTAACTCCAGTCAGAATGGCAATTATCAACAACTCAAAAAATAACAGCTGCTGGAGAGGGTGTGGTGAAAAGGGAACACTTCTACACTGCTGGTGGGAGTGTAAACTAGTGCAACCTCTGTGGAAAGCAGTGTGGCGATTCCTAAAAGCTCTTAAAATTGACCTTCCATATGACCCTGCAACCCCCTA
>NW_007280109.1:0-594 GCF_000164805.1 Carlito syrichta | reverse complement strand
AGGCTTCCTCAGCTAGGTAAATGTTCTGGGAACATCATTGTACCAGCTAGCATTGTGGTAAGAGGCTATGTTCAGTTTCACTGAATTTTTTATGGAGTCTTTCAACACATTTGTCCATTTAATGATGGATGATTTATAAGTGCACCTGCCCAAACAGTGCTGAGTGTTCAGCATTTTTTACCAAAAATGGCATGACCCCATGCCCCACCCTCCCTGTTCACCCGATCTTGCCCCCAGCAACTATTTTTGTTGTTGTTATTGTTTCACTGGATAAAAAAAGTCCTCAAAAGGAAACCTTTTGCTGATGAGGAAGAAGTGAAACAAGAAAATGGCTGAAGCACTAAAAGCATCAAAATTGTTAAGTTCATAAACTGTTTTGAGCAGTCTCAATAGTGTGGCAAACAGAGAGTACTTTGAAGGTGACTGCAAATTTAAACATGTGAGAATAAATACACAATTTTTTGTAAACAAATTCTGGGGGATTTTGGGTCTCACATATATGTGTTGATTAGATGAATGAAAAACTGAATTAGAACAGGGAAGAGCCATTAGATGAAGGGAATTAAAACATAAACTTTAGTTTATGTCCATAAA
>NW_007280108.1:0-568 GCF_000164805.1 Carlito syrichta | reverse complement strand
GTGGTTACAGGAATGTGTTTATCAAGTCATCATAACTTTGCACTTCACAGGATATAAGTTTTAACTCAAAATAAGAGCTGCAGAAAAATATCTAAAACTGACAAGGCATTTCTACTTGAATCAAAGAAACAATACCTGCCATGATCTAAAGTAGAAAATCCAATGGAAAAGCACCAGGTAAATAACGATATCCCTATTAGAAATGGAAGAAACAAGTTCAAGATTTTTTAGAACAATTTGGAGAACATTTTGTAAGGAAAAAAAAGTCATCCTGTGGTGATTCATGGCTTCGTTTTTAGAAATTTGCACATTACTGCCATGTTGAAACATTACAGGAAGCATGACATGTTATTAAACTCAAAATGTCCATTATACGCAACTGACCACATAGAAATAACAGAAAACATTGCCCGTGGTTTGACTCTCAAAATATAAGTACACTTCATATTTTATAAGCAAACCTGTAGATACAAGATTTTCCATGACCTATATCACATAATTTAATTATGCTGTATAATTGTGGCAGCACTTTCCCACACAAAATGAAGTTTATGATGTTTGTCATCTG
>NW_007280107.1:0-650 GCF_000164805.1 Carlito syrichta | reverse complement strand
GCCCAGAGAACAGACTGTGCCAGGGACTTGTTCCAACAGCAAGTGTCCTCAACAAAAGCAACAATTTGTAGCCACAAGACTTTATGAGATTCTGGTTCATTTTCTTCCATCGACCTTCTAAAGAAGTGCACTGCCAACATATAAAAGCTATTAGGAAGACCAGACCCTCCACAGAACATGCAATGTCTCTGAAACTTATTTGGAGCGCCATGGGCATGGATACGTGACCCTACTAAATGTCTGCACCTCATGCCCACAAACAGCTCAAGATATGTGTGCTCTGATGGAACCATCTCACTCTTCTCCTCCTAAGCAGGATGAATCTTCACATTAAAATTCAAGTTGTAGGAAAGGAGCTTGGAAGAGCTGGCTCCCCCAAAATTCTAACATGACATCATTAGTCCTTAACCTCCAGATACTCCAGAGAAGGCATGCTTTCTGCCAAATGCCCCTAAAATTATTTTCAGTTTTGCAAATTATAAAACATCTTGATGTTATTTGTCTTCAGACCACGTTTAAAAAAAAAATCCCAAAACTGCATCACATAGAAAAATAACAAAAAGACAAAGAACGCCACTTCATGTGCACATGCAAGTCATCCATGAGCAAGTCAAACATTTGCTCACACTATAACAATGATAATAATAATA
>NW_007280106.1:0-769 GCF_000164805.1 Carlito syrichta | reverse complement strand
CTCATGCCCACAAACAGCTCAAGATATGTGTGCTCTGATGGAACCATCTCACTCTCTCCTCCTAAGCAGGATGAATCTTCACATTAAAATTCAAGTTGTAGGAAAGGAGCTTGGAAGAGCTGGCTCCCCCAAAATTCTAACATGACATCATTAGTCCTTAACCTCCAGATACTCCAGAGAAGGCATGCTTTCTGCCAAATGCCCCTAAAATTATTTTCAGTTTTGCAAATTATAAAACATCTTGATGTTATTTGTCTTCAGACCACGTTTAAAAAAAAATCCCAAAACTGCATCACATAGAAAATAACAAAAAGACAAAGAACGCCACTTCATGTGCACATGCAAGTCATCCATGAGCAAGTCAAACATTTGCTCACACTAGAACAATGATAATAATAATAATAATCGCAGAATCTAATATATACTGTTGCTATGTTAAGTGTTTTTTATGTATTGTCATTCAGTTAATCCTCACAGATACCATGCAGGGGAGGCACACTTTAGAAGCATATTTACCAGTGAGGAAGCAGGATTGCAGAATGTTGGAACCATGTCTGTGGTTTCACTCTCGGTGGCCTGTGAGGCCAGGACTCAGGGCTGAGCTCTCAAACATCACTCTGCACTCCAGCTGTTCCAGACAGTCATCACTGTTGGCTGCAGAATATTTCATTTTCTCCATGATACAAATGTCATCATGCACACTTTGCTGAAAATAATCAGATATGAAAACAAGATAAATTTTAAAAATGCAGATTGATGATGTGCTCCA
>NW_007280105.1:0-435 GCF_000164805.1 Carlito syrichta | reverse complement strand
CAGCTTCAGTGAGGAAGGGATGTCCACCTGTCGGCTGTGATTTCTCTTGGAAATGAGTGACTGTCTCGAGTGACCTATGTCCACATTCCTTGAGGGCTCTCTGCAGGACGTCAGCTCAGAAGGTCCATGCTCCTTCCAGAAACCACACGTAAACAGAGCACCTTGGATCTCTCTCCTGGGGGCAGTGAGGAGTCCTTCCTCACAAGAGCCTGAAATCTCTACCCTTGCAGCCACCCTGGGAACACAGCTGGCTTTCAGTGAGAAGTGTCTCTTCTTGGATCTCGATGCACATAAAAGGAAAACAACAGGCAGCGAGGCCCTGAGCCAGCACCCAGCAGCACTTTTTTAAGCGGCCCATGCACCGTCAGACTGGGCAGCCTTAGCAGATCCAAACGTCACGCTGTCAAAATGCCGCCTATGCCAGATCATCCAGTC
>NW_007280104.1:0-570 GCF_000164805.1 Carlito syrichta | reverse complement strand
CAGGACGTCAGCTCAGAATGTCCATGCTCCTTCCAGAAACCACACGTAAACAGAGCACCTTGGATCTCTCTCCTGGGGGCAGTGAGGAGTCCTTCCTCACAAGAGCGTGAAATCTCTACCCTTGCAGCCACCCTGGGAACACAGCTGGCTTTCAGTGAGAAGTGTCTCTTCTTGGATCTCGATGCACATAAAAGGAAAACAACAGGCAGCGAGGCCCTGAGCCAGCACCCAGCAGCACTTTTTTAAGCGGCCCATGCACCGTCAGACTGGGCAGCCTTAGCAGATCCAAACGTCACGCTGTCAGAATGCCGCCTATGCCAGATCATCCAGTCACCAGAGACCAAAGGACTCAAAGAGGCTTGGGATCTGAGCTGTGCTTGTGTTTCAAAGCAAATGGTCCTCCCCAAAGCAAGTGTTCAACTCACATTTGCCTCAAATAATGATTCAGAAGAGGAAAAACAAAGACTGTCAATAAGCAAAAACAAACAAACAAAAATCACTTCTTTATCCAAGTTAAGACTCTCTCCTTCTGAGAAAGCAAGAAGTGTCATCGGCAGAAGCTGTTACAGG
>NW_007280103.1:0-360 GCF_000164805.1 Carlito syrichta | reverse complement strand
AAACAAAGACTGTCAATAAGCAAAAACAAACAAACAAAAATCACTTCTTTATCCAAGTTAAGACTCTCTCCTTCTGAGAAAGCAAGAAGTGTCATCGGCAGAAGCTGTTACAGGTGCCTCCTGAAGCCCCAGTTCTCTAAGGAATGACCGGGTGCCTGTCCAGGTGGAGCTGTCAGATGGGGCAGTTCTGTGATAAATATGGTTCCAGAGACAGGAGGGAAAGAAAGATGTTTTGGCTGCAAAGCAAGAACTCAGCATATTTCTGTTGGAGTAGTAGGAATTGATGATAATTGAGCCTATAGGCTGATTTTTATCCTATAGGAATTGAATAGATTGCCCTAATGCTTCTGTAGAAATCTT
>NW_007280102.1:0-504 GCF_000164805.1 Carlito syrichta | reverse complement strand
ACTTCAGGCCTACCTCCTACACCAGAGAACTCGAATCCCCACCTTGAGCATTGATGTGTGACATAACCTGCTGCTGGAAATGTTTGTTCTCATTTTCATGATGAGTTCTGCCCAGTGAATGCCCACTTCAAGTTGATGACGAGGTATAACTTTCTGTCAAGGTGCACCCATTCCTTCATTTATTAATCCGTTCATCCATCCGATGTAATTATTAGTCACTTATCATGAGTCAGACCTCATGCTGTCAATATACGAACACAGTATATATAAACATAAGTAAAACACGATTTCTACCTTCCAGAAATCAGCAGTCTTATGGTAGTTATGAGCATGGACTTTGGAGTTTCTTCATCTTTAAAACAATGACTTGTTTGTTATAAATTGATTCAAATATTAATTTAGGTAATGCATGCAAATAAAGCACTAAGCCTAGTATTCTGATAAGTATATCATGCGTTTGAATGGCATGCATTTTTCCATCCTTTTACTTTAAACTTATTTGTG
>NW_007280101.1:0-312 GCF_000164805.1 Carlito syrichta | reverse complement strand
TAAATCAAAAATTAGCCAGGCATGGTAGCGCATACCTGTGGTTCCAGCTACTGGAAGGCTGAGGCGGAAGGATAGCCGGAGCCCAGCAGGTCGAGGCTGCGGTGGCCGGGAGCGGCTACTGCACTCCAGTCTGGGCGACAGAGTGAGACTCCAACTCAAAAAAAAACCCAAAAAGACAGACCAAACAGAAAAGACACTGGAGATGGAGGCTTGGGGGTAAGGAGGAAATTGTTCATCAAAGATTTTTCTGAGGAGTTAGAATAGTTCACCTCTCACCTACAGTTACTTACACTGCTTTGTGTTAATGCTTGC
>NW_007280100.1:0-315 GCF_000164805.1 Carlito syrichta | reverse complement strand
CCACATTCACACACACACACACACACACACACACACACACACACAGTATGTGTCAGAAATAATGTATTTTGCCATTTTCAATTGGAGAAAAGAAAAAAATAAGTTATTTGACGCATACAATCATCATAAAACAGAATGCTCACATATAAGCAAATGACTTTTTAAAATTTTTCCTTACAAATATTTTTGGTACTGAAACAGGAATACCAATTTTGCAGTTCTTTTCTGATTCCCAGTTGACAATTAAGCAAAGAGAGGGGAAGAAGATGAGAAAGAGAAGGGGGATAAGAAGGAAGGGGAGGAGAGGGAGGGAGA
>NW_007280099.1:0-431 GCF_000164805.1 Carlito syrichta | reverse complement strand
AATGCCTACAAGGGCTTAGGAGAGAGCCATTATTGATAAGAATATCACACAAGGTTTTAGAGAGGATATGGTAGAAAGAATTTTGGCTCTGTTCAGCCCAATACACCTCCTTAAACAGGTAATCCTGGTTTCATATCATGTACCAAGTACTGTTTTGACATGGACCACCTACCTCATATTCAACAACCCTATGCCTTGCATTGAGCCTACCCACCCTCCATTATTCTGACCACTGACTTTAACACTTGATCTCCAACTTCTCTTTCATCTCATAGATCTAATACACAATAATATTTTCTTAGTCATACCACTGGTTTATACAAACTGGGTTTCTGTCTCCTTATCCTGGGAATTTATCTTAGGACCAATTTTGACTGTGCTCTTATGTACTAACTCACTTGGTGTTATCATTTTGGGGAGTTTGTGTTGGG
>NW_007280098.1:0-699 GCF_000164805.1 Carlito syrichta | reverse complement strand
CCATTATTGATAAGAATATCACACAAGGTTTTAGAGAGGATATGGTAGAAAGAATTTTGGCTCTGTTCAGCCCAATACACCTCCTTAAACAGGTAATCCTGGTTTCATATCATGTACCAAGTACTGTTTTGACATGGACCACCTACCTCATATTCAACAACCCTATGCCTTGCATTGAGCCTACCCACCCTCCATTATTCTGACCACTGACTTTAACACTTGATCTCCAACTTCTCTTTCATCTCATAGATCTAATACACAATAATATTTTCTTAGTCATACCACTGGTTTATACAAACTGGGTTTCTGTCTCCTTATCCTGGGAATTTATCTTAGGACCAATTTTGACTGTACTCTTATGTACTAACTCACTTGGTGTTATCATTTTGGGGAGTTTGTGTTGGGGCCCAGCAAGCTGGACCTTGAGAAGAGGAAAGAGTTGCATGGGAAAACAATGGACTCCCAACATCAAAACTGAAGTCAACATTCAAAACTGAGGAATAGCAAAAGCAAACATGAGAAATTTTAAAGAGTACCTTTTAATTCTGGGAACATGAGTAATGTGGTATTATTGGAATTCTTGCATAATTTGTACTCTGTGTTCTGGAATTTGTAGTCAGAGCATCAAAAATGGTTGGCATGTTCACTTTGATCTGTAAAATGACTTACGCAGCCACATTCCTTGTTCTTGTTGACCCA
>NW_007280097.1:0-680 GCF_000164805.1 Carlito syrichta | reverse complement strand
TTATTTTTAAAGCTCAGCACCTTGTTCAAATGCTTAATAACAGTCATTCAGTCATCCATTTTTATAGTACAGCCTTTTTTTTTTTTGAGTCAGAGTCTCACTCTGTCGCCCAGGGTGGAAGGCAATGGTATGCTCACAGTCACCGCAGCCTCAACCTGCTAGGCTCAGGTGATCCTTCCACTTCAGTCTTCCAAGTAGCTGGGACTACAGGCGTGCGCCACCATGCCCAGCTAATTTTTTTATTTATTGTAGAGATGAGGTCTCACCAAGTTGTCCAGGCTGGTCTCAAACGCGTGGGTTCAGGCAATTCCCTCACCTCGGCCTCCCAAAATGCTGGGATTATTATTATTATTTTTTGAGTTGGCGTCTCACTCTGTCACCCAGACTGGAGTGCAGTGGCCGCTCCCAGCCACTGCAGCCTCGACCTGCTGGGCTCCGGCGATCCTTCCGTCTCAGCCTTCCAAGCAGCTGGAACTACAGGCACGCACTACCACGCTCGGTTGATTTTTTATTTTATTGTAGAGATGAGGTCTTGCCAAGGTGGCCAGGCGGGTCTCGAACCCGTGGGCTCAGGCAATCCAATGCTGGGGTTATAAGTATGAGCCACTGCACCTGGCAGTACAGTCTTTTAGTCAGAGTTTTAAGTCAAGAAAATCTTTAAGGGAAATACTGAGTAGCAG
>NW_007280096.1:0-437 GCF_000164805.1 Carlito syrichta | reverse complement strand
CAACCCACCCCTTGAGAAACACTGCCTGAGTGCCCCTCCCGGGTGGACATGAAACTTAGGAGAAGGCAGCTCTTGGATGGATACCAGGGTACAGGAATGATTACCAACTGCCACAGGTCAAATGAGCACAAGAAATAAGCTTTTGCACATGTGCACTTTGACTGAAAGGGTGAGTCTCTCTCCCCAGTCATAAAGACTTTCGTGGTATGTATCAGTGTCCCCCAACAAGGATGTCATTCCGGGTATTCCTTGGTTGAAGGTCCTTAAATCAAATCCACACTAAGTAGGCCTAACCCATGGCAAATTCTGGCTTTGGCAATACCATGGCCTGTTGTGTTTTTCATGACGGCTAGTCCTTCCCAATGCTTCTGCCACATGGAAAAGCCACACCTTAGATAAAGTATAAGGCATATGACTTACCAGAGTGACCACAGAAA
>NW_007280095.1:0-394 GCF_000164805.1 Carlito syrichta | reverse complement strand
TCAGCACAGCATCTTTTCTCTAGAAGTCCCTTGTATTGAAAGTTCTATTTTATTATAGCAGTTTGACTTGTTGCCAGGGAAGCTGGAAATGAAGGAGATTTAAGATAAATATCAATGGTGATTTTTTTTCCTGGTCACCTCTCGTGCTCTTTCTCTTTTTCTTCCTTTCTTTTTTCTTTTTTTTAAAGGAAAGTCATATGCTCATATCCTAACTTGTCCCAATAGAGGGTCAATTACAACCAGTTGGCCATAAATCCAATCCAAGAAAAATACTGAGAGAAAGAACTGTAGCACTAGATACTGAGGGGCTCCAGAATCACTATAAATGTTAAGAACGTGTCAGCTGTGAACCCAGGGCCTTTAAGTAACATTTTAGGACCCAGTGTTTCCCAGC
>NW_007280094.1:0-424 GCF_000164805.1 Carlito syrichta | reverse complement strand
TGCTATAGGCTTCATATCAAAACATGGTAAATGGGAATATAGTAAAACATTTGACTAGGTTTTTAGAATATAAGAGAAGAATCAGAAAAAAAACAGACAGCCTGCTAGTCACACAACAACAATATTGATTCTGGAACAATCTCCACCTTGGTACTTCTAAAATATAAGATAAACATTTTCAAGATAAATACTTTTAATCAAATTTTGATCATGGAAATAAATATCCTGTCCAATATTAATAATTTAATTCCCAAAATTAGCATGAGTTTATTTTTAGTAATTCATAGAAATATTCAATTCTACATTTAAAAATACCAAATATAAATAATTACTATGAATTTTTTTCCAAAAAATAAAAAGTATAGAATCTGAGTCACCTGGTTTCCTTCAAATATAAAGATAGAAATAATCTGATCAATATAAT
>NW_007280093.1:0-705 GCF_000164805.1 Carlito syrichta | reverse complement strand
GTGGTAGATTTGACAGACAGCAAGCTGGAAAGTCCCAGATCTTTACCCACCCTCTTCCCACAGTAGACCTGGAGCATCTGACCCACACTGAGAGCAACCCTATCAGCCTGCACTGAGAGTAGAGGGGGAGGGAAGGGAGATCAGAGCTGAAAGGAAGTTGGACTTACAGGAATGACCTCAGAGCTAGTTTTGTTTTTTTGTTTGTCTGTTTATTTTGCTCATTTTTTGTTTTTTGTTTTACTTTTTTTCTCTCTGTTTTTGATTACATTTTCGTGCTTGCTTTGTTTCTGTTATTTTATTGCTGCTTTTTTAGACCTCTTGTTTATGTCTGGATATTTTTGAGGAAGAGTACATCAATAGGGCTTTTTTTTGTCAGTTTGTATGTTTGTATAATTGTTTTTATGTTTTAGTTTTTAAAAATCTTTTGTCTTTATTTGTGTCTCTTTCCATTTGGTAGTTGGTATACCTGTTTTCCCTCTTCTTCTCTCTCTCCACCTTCCTCTCATCCCCCTCCTTCCTTCTTCCATTCTTTTCCTTTTTCTTACCTCATTTTGCTTTCAGGGAGCAAACTTATACCCCCACTGCATGGACAGTTTGTAAGGCAGTGGGAAGTGGGCTCCAGAGCACCAAAACATCTGTCAGTGGATAGTGGGATCTGCAGGTAGGTTCTGAATCACAACTTCCCCCTAAATTAAATCTGAAAAT
>NW_007280092.1:0-374 GCF_000164805.1 Carlito syrichta | reverse complement strand
GGCCCTGACCCATTCTGGCTGGGTCAGTGGCTGTGCTACTTCCTGGCAGCCTGACACAGGTGGTTTATGGTCCCTGGTCTTTGCTGGAGATTTAGGACACAGTGTCTGCTGTGCTGCTGGGTTAAGCCACAGTGTAGAAGTGCTCCATCTTGATGAGCCGCCCTTTGCTGGTCCTCTGGCTTTTCTGCCTGGTGTCTCTGCAGCCAGCCTGGTATGCGAGGGGTCAGCACCCAGCCCTCGGGCATGAGGCGCAGCCCCATGGCACTCCTCCCAGCCTGCATAGTCTTCTTACACAAGTTCTCTGGAGAAGGGCAGGTTTTCAATCACACTTAGCAGAGGCAGAGGGAGAAGTACACCCATTTCCTCGTTCTGGC
>NW_007280091.1:0-688 GCF_000164805.1 Carlito syrichta | reverse complement strand
GAGGGATGTAATTCTTTTTTTAAAAATCTTTACAACTAAGAGTAGTGTTGTGTTTTCTTTTATTGTTAATTTAGTACTTAATCTAGCTTATGGAAACTAAGATGAAAAAATCCATACTATTTTATTTTTCAGGTATAACTGACTGATAACACTTAATTGTTGCTTTTTTATTACTAACAAGGCATGAATATAAGATCATTTACTCGTTTCCCAGAAAAAAGATTATAATTTGAAGCCATGATTCACAATAGGCAGGCATGATAGCAGGCACACAGAGTACTGGGATCCATAGGACAATGGTTGCTTGGATGAAAAAGGAGCAAAAGTAATAGTAGTATAGAACAAGACAGGTGACTTCTTTTGTCTGGGATTCATAAAAGGCAAGGAAACTAAAAACAAAAGTTCCGGACAGGCTGGTTTCAGGAATTTAGAGGAATTTGAATAGTGTAATTCACTGTTCATCTCACTTAGAACAGTGAGAATTCTGGGCTGGACAAAGGTGCAGAAAGGTATCTTTGGGCATCTGAGCAGCATTACTTAGAACTAAATTTCGGTTTGTGTTGATTACAGGGATATCCCAATAAAGACAGAAAATTATAACATAGTCAGCACTAAGAAATAAGTTTAATACAATAGAAAACATTCTTGCTCTTTAACTAGCATGCAGGTTAAGGTATTTGAACCAAGG
>NW_007280090.1:0-320 GCF_000164805.1 Carlito syrichta | reverse complement strand
ACCTCAGCCTCCCAAAGGCTCGGGATTACAGGCTGAGCCACCGAACCCAGCGAAAAAAATACTTTCTTATCAAATCTCAAATTGAGTATATGTATATTCTTATTCAAAAATGTAAGTGAGGTTACTGACAGAGAGCAAAAGAAGGCCAAATCAATGGAGTTCTTGCCCATGTCCTAAAGCAAACAAAACAACTTGTTTATCTGAATCAAATATTAATTTCTGGTAGAAATTATGTTTTAGAAAGGGCATTGTGCAGCAAAAAAAAAAGTTAGAAAACCACTGAGTCTGAGTCTGAAATTTCCTTTATTTCTGATATTAAC
>NW_007280089.1:0-584 GCF_000164805.1 Carlito syrichta | reverse complement strand
AAAACAAACAAAAAAATACATAGGTTTTCCAGCAGGCATAAAGGTCCACCTTCTCCTGAAACTACCAGCATACCTAATTATCTCTTGAAGGTATTTCCTAGAAGAAACACAAACCACAGAGGACAGCTTTTGTTTATCAAGGGAAGCAACACTGGTATCTTCACAGAAAAGTCCAAATGTTTGTGTCCTCAAATGACAATTTTTCACACAAAGCTTAGTGCATGGGACAGTCACAATGAAAACAGACAAGCTGTCATCAACATTCAGAAAGGGGAGAGAATCTAACAAGTTCAAAACATGTTATTAAAGGAGAGAGATAACTTGAAAATGTGTTTTATCTTCCTAATAAAAGATACATACTAATATTCGGTCCCCAGATGCCTATGTTTCGCTTTTTGAAATTTAAGGACATTTAGTAATCTCTTCAGGATTCTTTCTTCTGTCTCCTAATGCAAGGCCTTGAAGGTTGAAATATAGCAGGAGTTTGAGGTCTTTAGCATAACAGAAACATCCTGCTAAGTATTTTCCATAACTCTTTACAAATTTCCTCACAGAATACTGCAAATGAAATTTATATGAAATAA
>NW_007280088.1:0-483 GCF_000164805.1 Carlito syrichta | reverse complement strand
TATGTCCAATCCCACCTCCCCACCTCCCCACGCCCCTGCAGTTTTCTTCTACTGCCAATCCTTTTCTCATAGTATAGATGTTCAAGGTCCACTTATGAGTGAGAACATGTGATACTCAGTTCTTTGTCTCTGTGAAAGATCACTCAGTATTATAGACTCTAAGTCCATCCAGGTTGCTGTGAAGTTCATAACTTTTTACTTCTTTATGGCTGCGTAATATTCCACTGTGTATATGTACCACATTTTTTTAATCCAGTCCTCTTTTGATGGGCAGCACAGTTGGTTTCATGTTCTTGCTATTGTGAACAATGCTGAGATAAACATACATGTGCAGGTATAGAAAGTTTTTAAAGAGCAGAATCAAAAGGCAAAACATACAGAAAGTGGTTCATATTAATATGGTGATATGAGGATATGTAAGGATTAAATGCATGGATTTGAAGAGCTAGAGTTCTGAGTACTTGGTTGAGGATGAACAAGTCA
>NW_007280087.1:0-843 GCF_000164805.1 Carlito syrichta | reverse complement strand
GGAGAAAGGATGGCCTCTGAGGCCATACCAAATTAAAACTTGCACAAGTCTAGATTTTATATATGTCAGAGTTGAGTCTTACTATCTCTCTAGAGATCTGGAAGTAAGTTTAATTTGACAAAAGATTAGAAAATTTGAAATTCCTTAAAATATTCATCAAAAAGTAAAATATATATGAATATGTATATACATACATACATACATACATACATACATGCATGCATAGGAGAAGCCTTGCTAACCAATTCATGTCCCTGTCTCACTGTGTTAGCCTCTGTCTCTTCCCATTCCAATGAGGCACATTACCTGAGGCCATAGCTCATGAATTCCAGTAGGCTGTACTCCATTATGCAAGCAACTTCTCTCACTGACTGAGCTGAAGTCCACCAAGCAGCCTTCTTAGGTGAATTATAAATATTATTGAAATTACGCAAGTTAAATATATAAGTTGATGAAATAGGAGAGTGGAAAGAGAATTACTAAATAGAGAACACTGGAAAAACTAGATGAAGATGAACTTGTAAGACAAATGCTATTAATTCAGTATGGGTAAAACAACTTGCAAAAGACTAGGAAAGACTTAAAAATGTAAAATAAACCTGCACTTGTATTTCCACTTTATAGAAGCTGAAACTAGAAATTGTAGATAATTTGGAGGATGATATATACAGAAAAGCTGTGTTGAATGCTAATTAGAGAATTCATACTTTATGCACATATTGTGGATACCGTACCCTTATCATATATGATTTGCAGTTTCTTCTATTCTGTGGATTATGTTTATATTTTATTTTTTAAAATACTTTTAATTTTAAGGTTAAAACATAATAATTGTTCATATTT
>NW_007280086.1:0-325 GCF_000164805.1 Carlito syrichta | reverse complement strand
GAGGAGTGAGTGAATATATTTTGAGACCCAAGGAGGTTAATAGAATGCCTTGTGCGTAGTACAGACCTGTTGAATTGTCTCTGGCTCTCATCCTTTTTGCACAAAAAAGAGGTGAAAAAATTTAACCCAAATCAATGTCATCATCATGGTGAAGGAGCATGGAATGAATTAGTACCAACCTGTACATGTGCAATTGCATGTTGCTTATTTCAAAAGACTTTTTTAAAAAAAATTGAAAGTTTTGAAAAAAGAATTAGAGAAGAAGCAGAATTGTTCTGCTGTAGTCTGGCTCATCCGAGGAGATTGCTTTCTTTACGCCTTTTTT
>NW_007280085.1:0-488 GCF_000164805.1 Carlito syrichta | reverse complement strand
TGCTACAGGCAACAGATCTTTAACCAAGTAATAGAACAAGACGTGGCATGTCACAAGAGTGGTATATGCTGAGTTCTAAGGATATACAGAAAAAAAGAATTAAAAACTTAGTCTGGCAGAGTAAAACAAAATATTACAGAGAATAACCTGAAACAAAGGTTAGAGGATGTACTGATATGGAGGTAACTGATATCAGCATGGTAGGAATTTAGAGTGCTTAAGAGGAGCGACAGGAGATGAAGGGGAGATTTTGATGGCAGTCAGTGATTGAGGTTCGTGTAGGAATGCCAAACCAAGAGCCAGGGTTTTAGGCAGTGCATGCTTATTTCCAAGTTCTTGCTCACTCTGCTCCATCCACTCAGAGCACCCTTCCCCTTCCCCTTTGTTAACCCATATATTGGTCCTTTCTTGTTTTAAACCCAGCACTTTTCTGCAAAGTCTCCATTGACCAACCCAGTTCTTATGGTCCCTTTCTCTTTCTCTTGTTA
>NW_007280084.1:0-505 GCF_000164805.1 Carlito syrichta | reverse complement strand
AGTAAGATGGAATCTCAATCCACACTCTCTCTCCAACTGATTATAGCTAAAACTCCTGGACAGCATACATAAGGCAACTATCTGATTACACTAAAAGTAAATGATAAGACTGGGAGCATGACCAGTAGGGTAGAGACATATCTGTTTATTTCCTCCCTATTTTACAACTTAAACTACAAAAACCTGAATCCCAGGACCATGCAGCAAGTGTTATTAGAAAATAAGAGAGATCTTCTTCCTTCTTTTTGTGGCCAGGGAATCAGGAAAAGGGACCTCTGTGGGATGGATACTATGGGGAGAATGGTGATTTAGTTTAATTTTCCTGTTTATTCTCCTTGGTTGGGTACAGACAAGCTTCAGTCATGAGGTTACATTCCTGTGCAGATTTTTTGATAATCTGAGATGATATAGTTCTCTTTTACGAGAAGAAGACCTGGAAGAAGGGGCCTCTGTAATATGATGAGTCTTTCTTCCTTCTCTGTTGACCCTTGGTCATCAAGTCAGA
>NW_007280083.1:0-332 GCF_000164805.1 Carlito syrichta | reverse complement strand
CCAGTCTGGGCAACAAAAGTGAGACTCCAACTCAAAGAAAAATTTACTCACATATTCATCCTTACCAGTGCTCTTTGTTTATGTACCTAAAATTTTCCTTCCATCTAAAAAAACGATTTCTTGTAATACAGATCTGCTGATGATGAATTCTTTTCAGCTTTTGTCTTTCTGAGAAAATTTTTATTTTGTCTTTGTTTTCAAAAGATGTTTTCATTAGGTCTAGATTGCTTGGTTGACAGGTTTTTTTTTTTCCTGCCTAATATTAAGATTTCTCTTCATTTGTGGTTTTAAGTAATTTAATTATGATGTTCTATGATGTGTTCTTCGTGTTT
>NW_007280082.1:0-400 GCF_000164805.1 Carlito syrichta | reverse complement strand
GTATAATACAACATAATCATGTGAGTGGTATCTCATCATATTCAAAGATACATTCTGCTCACACCCAAGAGAAGTCCAGTAGGGGTGGGAATCTTGGGGGCCATCTTAGAAGTCCACCTGCCATGTACAATATGCTTTATCATGACGGTAGGTCTTTGCATATATCATCCCCTCTTCCTATTATATCCATTCCTCCATTATAAATTTGAAAGCCCCTGACTGGTTTTTAAGACCAACTTCAAGTGTTATGTATCCATTAAGTCTTCAAGACAAATCAGTTTCTCCCTTCTTTATAATCCTATTGCACTTTTTAACTCTTTCCATTATATTGGCTTGTGTTTCTGCTTTTCCAGCTAGACTGTTAAATTTTCAAAAGCATTAACTATCTTTCACTTATCTT
>NW_007280081.1:0-561 GCF_000164805.1 Carlito syrichta | reverse complement strand
GAAAACCTCTCTCTTTTTGATCTCTTGACCTTTTTTTAAGGGGTTCACCTAAGGGGTGACCTAATCAGACTTACCCCAAGACAATTTCCAGTTTTATGAATTCCAAGGCAACTGATTAGGAACCTTAATTGAAATTCTTTTTGATGTATAATACAAACATAATCATGTGAGTGGTATCTCATCATATTCAAAGATACATTCTGCTCACACCCAAGAGAAGTCCAGTAGGGGTGGGAATCTTGGGGGCCATCTTAGAAGTCCACCTGCCATGTACAATATGCTCTATCATGACGCTAGGTCTTTGCATATATCATCCCCTCTTCCTATTATATCCATTCCTCCATTATAAATTTGAAAGCCCCTGACTGGTTTTTAAGACCAACTTCAAGTGTTATGTATCCATTAAGTCTTCAAGACAAATCAGTTTCTCCCTTCTTTATAATCCTATTGCACTTTTTAACTCTTTCCATTATATTGGCTTGTGTTTCTGCTTTTCCAGCTAGACTGTTAAATTTTCAAAAGCATTAACTATCTTTCACTTATCTTTGCTTCCCCAACCCC
>NW_007280080.1:0-539 GCF_000164805.1 Carlito syrichta | reverse complement strand
AAATGTGGTCTCCAGTTAGGTGAAACAATCTCCAGAAAACATAATATCATCTACATTGGCATTTCTATATTGGCATTATAAAATAAAACCCACTTACCATAGAATTGCTTTAGATGTGAACATGCAGCTGTGCTGAGGAGTTGGCCATTTTTCTCTGTCCAGGCTCTATTAAAGACTGCGGGCCTCAATCATTGTCTATCAAAAAACACTCTCTTGCCTCTTTCAGCTTACTATGAGAGGAAGCAAGTCTCCTCAAGCATTTATTAAGTGTTCACTAATGGCTAGCCATGTGCCTGACACTGGGGGATCACATTTTGTAAGTTAAAAAAAAACAAAAACGAACCCGTGCTCGCTTTGGTGGCACATAAACTAAAATTGGAATAATACAGAGAAGATTAGCATGGCCCCTGTGCAAGGATGACACACATACTTGTGAAGCGTTCCATATTAAAGAAAACAAACAAACAAACCCACAGCCCATTGGACAGAAATTCAGAATGTCTACTATATTGATCCTTATTATCTTCTTCTGAGGGGGT
>NW_007280079.1:0-759 GCF_000164805.1 Carlito syrichta | reverse complement strand
TCTGCATACAGACATCTATGTGTGTGCACTCACATATCACATCGTCTCGATCAACAACGGACCACAGACCTGATGACATCCCATGAGATCACAGTGGAGCTGAACGACGCCTGTCACCTAGTGAAGTTGTGCCACCCTGACGTGACGGCCCAACACACTACACATGTTTGTGGTGGCAGTGGCCCAAACAAGCCTGATATGCTGCCAGTCGTATACATAGTGTACACAATCCCCACCTCAATACTCTTCAAGCTCTTCACCCAGGTTTCTTCTGCACTAAGATTTGCTATGCAAAAAATTTGAACGTGAAGTTAGAGGACGCATATGAAAGTGTGTGGGAAAGTATAGAATGCTATGTCAAAGCTAATTGCTTCTGTTACTATTTATTATATCGTTCTTATGAGTGCTATAAAAATATATAATTTTTTAATATTTTTATAAGACTTACACACAGAAAATTTTACACAACTATGTACAGTCCACAATACCCGGTCATGACCATAAATGGCTGCTGCTGGTTCATGTATTTACCATCCCATCTTTTATCATTAGAGCTTATAAAATGTTAACTGTCAAACAGCCGCAGGCAGGTCCTTGAGGAGGTACTCCAGATGGCGTTGTCATCACGAGCGATGACAGCGTCATGTGTGTCGTTGGCCCTGAAGACCTTCCAGGGGACGAGATGTGGACGTGGAAGACAGTGATGGCGATGAACCTGACCCTGTGTAGGCCGAGGCTCATGGGTGTGTTTCTGTCTTT
>NW_007280078.1:0-451 GCF_000164805.1 Carlito syrichta | reverse complement strand
CAGGTCAGGGGGCAGCACATGCAGTGAACGCCATGCAGAACTCCCGGATGGGTCTCTTCCCCATCCCAGAGTGGCGAACAACACACCGTCACAGACAGGAGGTGGGAGCCCCCGTCCCCTCTCCGACCCTGAGACCCATGAATGCTGGGCTCAGAGCAAGACTATTGCATGCTTTCCTGGCCAAAGCTACATGGAAAGCGGGGACAGCAGGCTGGGGAGATGACGCTGAGGCAGGGAAGGAAAGCTTCTTGAGGTCCCTTGGCCCCAAGTCACTGCCTCCGAGCTGAGGCCTGATGACCTCCTTACATTCTCAGCTGGTGGGAGGGGAAGTCGTCAAGGCCGTAAAAGGCAATGATAACAGTAAACATTTGGCTACGATGTCACCCTGGGTGAAGCGGGCCATCTAGGAGAACAGACAGGAAGGAGTATGAACCTACGTGGATGCGGGAGG
>NW_007280077.1:0-349 GCF_000164805.1 Carlito syrichta | reverse complement strand
GGCTGTGGGTTTCTTGTAGATGGCTTTTACTATTTTGAGGTACATTCCCCATATGCCTAGATGTTCAAGTGTTTTTATCAAGAAGGGGTGCTGGATTTTATCCAAAGCTTTTTCTGCATTTAATAATATAATCATATGGTTTTTGTTTTGACATCTGTTGATATATTTAATTACATGTATGATTTTACAAATGTTGAACCCGCCTTGCATCCCAGGTATGAAGCTTACTTGGTCAGGATGGATGATTTTTGAGATGTGTTGTTGAATCCGGTTTGCTAGGATCTTGTTGAGGATTTTAGCATCTATGTTCTTCAAAGTAAGGAATCCCATTTTTAAATGCTACAAAAAA
>NW_007280076.1:0-663 GCF_000164805.1 Carlito syrichta | reverse complement strand
TTTTCTCATCAATGACAGAAAATTTTATTTTAAAAATTCCCCATCACAAACTCTGCAGTTTTGAAAAGAAAGTGGAAAAAGAAAACCAAGACTCAACCCACATTAGGAAACAACTGTTCTCAAAGCAATCTACCCCACTGCCTCTCTCTGCTAGAACACACTTTCCTTAAGGTGAGAAGAAAAAGGAAGGGAAGCGGGAAGGAGGGATGAGGAGGAGAGCACCCGAGGGAAACCCAGGAGGATGAGAAGGCCAGGACACTCAAGAATAAGGCGGGTCTAAGTCCCCTATGGGTTCATGAGTCTATAGAAATTAGCGCTGCCATGACCTTGGTCAATTTTTCTCTTTTTCCATTGTTAACACATCTGAACCAGAGGTTTGTTTGTAAATGTCTTTGAATGGGATTCAAGTTAGTTACTTTCCCTGAACTTTTTGCAAGATTTGTAATTTCACTTTAAACTTGATTTGTGTCATTCAATAGAAACCATCTTGAACAACTCATAAAAATAAAAATATATTTTAATAATTAACTTCAAACATATAGATCGACATTTATTTTACTAATCTTTGAATAAAGAGTTGAGGCCTTGCCTTTGGATATGAGTTTATAAAAAAGGGAGAAGGAAAGAAAGGAAGGAAGGAAGAGGGAGGGAGGGAAGAAGGGA
>NW_007280075.1:0-585 GCF_000164805.1 Carlito syrichta | reverse complement strand
TTTCTGTTTCTTTCCTCTGTTTATTATTCCTCTGTGCCTCTTTTCTTATCTTTTTTGGGTTATTTGAACTTTTTTGAAGGTTCTATCTTGTTTTATTTATTTATTTTTTAGTTTATCACTTTGTGTAATTTTCTTATTTGTTGCTCTGGATATTACAGTCTATATATGTGACTTATCACAGTTCACTGATAAGTCAAGTGAAGTATAAAAACCTTACTTCCATTTAGGTTCCTTTAACCTCCCGGATTTTAATATGTAATAGCTTGAAGTATTTTCTCTACAAACATTGAATACCATGTCAAGAGGTGGTATAATTTTTGCTTCACTTACCAAACATTGATTTGATGTATAAATTTGCAGAATTTCTCTCTGGTCCATAAAATGCAAATGTCACACGAGGATTGACTGGCCACAGTTTGTTATATCTGCCAATGCTCAAGTTGACTGGTGTGGATTGACATGGATTATCACTTTCAAATGATCTTCATCACTCCCCACTGGTCTTGAACCGGACAGTCACTCAGGTTGACCCTCTTTGAAGCAACAAAACCATTTTCCAGCTGTGCTTTCCTTGGTGGCATTCTC
>NW_007280074.1:0-833 GCF_000164805.1 Carlito syrichta | reverse complement strand
GTTATTTTATTATTTGTTTTCTGTTTCTTTCCTCTGTTTATAAAACCTCTGTGCCTCTTTTCTTATCTTTTTTGGGTTATTTGAACTTTTTTGAGGGTTCTATCTTGTTTTATTTATTTATTTTTTAGTTTATCACTTTGTGTAGTTTTCTTATTTGTTGCTCTGGATATTACAGTCTATATATGTGACTTATCACAGTTCACTGATAAGTCAAGTGAAGTATAAAAACCTTACTTCCATTTAGGTTCCTTTAACCTCCCGGATTTTAATATGTAATAGCTTGAAGTATTTTCTCTACAAACATTGAATACCATGTCAGGTGGTGGTATAATTTTTGCTTCACTTACCAAACATTGAGTTGATGTATAAGTTTGCAGTATTTCTCTCTGGTCCATGAAATGCAAATGTCACACGAGGATTGACTGGCCACAGTTTGTTATATCTGCCAATGCTCAAGTTGACTGTTGTGGATTGTCATGGATTAGCACTTTCAAATGGTCTTCATCAAAGCCCACTGGTCTTGAACCGGACAGTCACTCAGGTTGACCCTCTTTGAAGCAACAAAACCATTTTCCAGCTGTGCTTTCCTTGGTGGCATTCTCCCCATACATGACACACGTGTTTTAAGCTGCCTCCACTGTTAAACTCAAGCAAAAGAGTACGTTGGAAGTGTTTTTTTCTTTTTAACTTGACACTGTGTGTTCTTTAGCCCACAAATGACACTAACTTTCTTCAAATCTGCAAAATGCAAGGTGTATTCACAAGCCCAGCTTTGTCACTCCAAATGACAAATGATAAGCAACTTGCAACACTGCAGTGTTGCCATGCCAAAA
>NW_007280073.1:0-378 GCF_000164805.1 Carlito syrichta | reverse complement strand
AGTTGCCCAGGCAGAGAAGAGCATAAGGTACAAGGGTCCTGGCCATGCACAAGCAGGTAGGTTCAGTAACTGTTTACAAATGGGAAGATGATTGGTCACGATAGACAGTGGGGAAATCGGTGAGCACAAAAATTGGGAGCAGAGTCCCGCATCCTGAAGCCTGGCCCTGGCTCTCAGAGCGAGAGTGAGCCATCATAGCACAGTCAACTGTGGAATTTTTGGTAAATTCTTCCCAGAAGACCCCTTTTAAGCAATGTGAGGATCCTCCTGTGTTAAGGTTATAACCTAAGAACTATCAGAGTCTGCCTGTCATATTAAGTACAAAAGGCTAACACCACAAACCAAATTTCCCTCTAATGCGCTATCAATTCCTGACCT
>NW_007280072.1:0-594 GCF_000164805.1 Carlito syrichta | reverse complement strand
AAAATTGGGATTTGTTTCAGTTAAGTCAATGCTTCTCAAACTTTAATGTGCATAGGAATCAGAGAAAGTGTACATTCTGATTCAACATGGCCTTGGTGTGGTCTGGCAGCATGCATTACTTATAATCTCCCAGTGATGCTTTGCAGCTGGCCCACCTGCCTCCCTTTATGGAACAAATAATTAAGAGATGTACTCAGGGTCACAAAGGTAAAAATGGTAGAACCAACATTTGAATGCAGCTTTTTTTACTGTAAATCATCTGCAGGTGATAATCTCCAGGTTACATATTTAGTTCAGAGTGCTATATTCCTGGTGTCAAATACAAGTTGTTATTAAGTATCTCCCCTTCTGTAACCCATAGATACCTCAGATTAAAAAATAAATGGAATTTAACTCATCATTTTTCTTTTAATATTTTTTCATTGGGTCGTATGTACAGTAAATTAATCTATCTTATTGGCCTAGTTTAAAAACTCAAGTTATCCTCTTCACTTCCCTCTTTTACTGCCCACACATTAATCTGTTATCTAGTCCTATAGACTGAAATTCTTAAATGACTCTCAAAACAACCCTCGTCTCTTCATCCTCACTGTG
>NW_007280071.1:0-661 GCF_000164805.1 Carlito syrichta | reverse complement strand
CCAAAACATACATACTGTAATCGTATGGAATGTGATTGAATGGAGTTCTATAATATAAAAATCTAATCTATGGTGATTGAAATCAGAGCAGTAGTCTGCACAAGAAGGGCATGGGGATTGAGGCCAAGGGGCACTGGAAACATGTGGGGGAGATAGAAATGTCTCTAATCTCTGTTCGGGTGGTAGTTACACAGTCACACACAGGCAGTGGTGTGCAGGAGCCCGCTGACACTATTGAGAGAGCTGACTGTAAATTTCCAGAATGTATGCAAGCCAGTTGACATCATATTGGTAGCTTGAAATCCACCATGATAGAAATATTTATACCCCAGAAATTGGCAAACACTACAAAGCAGGGCTTTTTTATCCCACCGGGGGCCAGTTGTTAAATACTTATGATCACACTCCTGTAAACATTTGTCAAAGCTCATCAAGTTATATATTTAAGATCTGTGTATTATACTGTATGAAAATTATAATTCAAAAAATGAAGGTGAAAAAAAGCTCCCGCTATCAAGTGGGCAGGAGGACACAGCTGGAGCTCCAACACAGCTGGAGGCCAATGCTGAACAGGTGGTTAAGAGAAAGAGATTGTAAACTGTCATTTCTGGGACTGAAAAGCAAAACTTAAGAAATCTTTTTGTTCAGTCCTAATGAATCT
>NW_007280070.1:0-698 GCF_000164805.1 Carlito syrichta | reverse complement strand
GTACCGAAAACACAGTAGTCTTCTTTAAGTCTCAGTGAGAAACTAATTTCCTCAGGTAGAGGCTTGACAAACAATGATTCATCTTCAAAAGCACATTTTAAGAAATAAAATAAAATCTCAAGAATCACCTGTGGCACTCCCACATAGCTGTTAAGACAACAGCCAAAGAAGAATTTCTGCCCAGCCCCTCCCAAATACCAGATTACCAGCACAGCTGCCACAGGTTTTCATTCGCCTGTCACACCTTCTTCTGTTCCTCATATATGAAAAAGGCTAATCAGGATAAATCTACTTCTCTGAGACTGATCCCTTATCAATAATATGAACATTTAGATTCAAAATCTACTTTACTTGTTTTTACTTTAAAAATTAAACTTATATGAGTGTACTTAAATTATAATGATCTCTGTTTAATACTGACAAAAAGCATCACCAAGAACTATCACCTCTTGAAATTTAGTTGGTCTTACAAAAACCAGTGGAATGAAGGGCTTGCTTATTAAAATTTGATGTTATCAGAATTTGCAGATTGTGAATATATCGGGATTTCTAGGAAAATGAGCAGGAACACATCCACATGCCAGGAGGGTGGGTTACCCCAACTCCACAGGACAGAAGCTCTTGTACTCAGGGCCCTTCTATACTTCTCCCTCCATATGTTTTCATCAGTCTATTTGTATCCTTTAAAACATCCTTTA
>NW_007280069.1:0-403 GCF_000164805.1 Carlito syrichta | reverse complement strand
CTACACTATCTCTCTCTTATTTTTTTGTGGGCATTTTGCATAAAAGCTATTTCTTGTATATGTCATTGGAGTAAAATGCTCAGATTCTATTCAATATTTTTATAGTTATATGTTCTTTTTGAAGTAGTTTCAAGTGGAGAGGAAAGAAAGGCAAAATGAATTAACTGTGGAACTAGTCAGTTATTTTATTTAAAATGTTAAAAACTACAGAACTAGGCTTGAAGATAGCTTTAAAATCAACTCATAATTTTTAATGTACAATGAGTTAATATTCCTTTCTGAATTAGTTTTTCTCAACTGTTTCTCATCATCTGTTTTTTTTAGAAGTTAAGATGTTAGTATGATGACTGAAGTGACATAAAGATATTGGAGCTAAAGATATTTACGTGAATAGAACCCTTTC
>NW_007280068.1:0-521 GCF_000164805.1 Carlito syrichta | reverse complement strand
TGTAGTGTTCTTTTGTATCTTTTTGAACTTTTTATAGCTTACATGAATGTTTTGTCTGATACTAAGATCAAGATTCCTGACTTCTTTTGTGACCATTTGCCTGAAAATTTGTTTTCCATCCTCTAACTTTGTGTCTGTGGGCTTCCTTTGTGGTAAGATGAGTTTCCTGGAGGCAGCAAGTTACTGAGTCTTATGTTTTTATCCAATTTGTCAATCTGTGTCTTTTCATTGGTACATTTAGTCCATTCATGTTCAGGCTGATTATTGAAATGTGAGAGTTCGTCCCTAACATAATGCTCCTATTAGGCTGTTTTGCTTCATTTAGCATTTGTGTTCACATATGTGTGTGTTTTCATTTTTGCAGATATGCTGTGTGTTCTGCTGCTTCTGTGTTTGTGTTTTCGTGAAGTATTTGGTCTTTATTTTGTTTCTTTTTTCTTCTGTGCACTGTACCGTTTTAAACATCTCCTGTAGTGCTAAATATTTTAAGCATCTCGAAGTATCCTATTCTCTTAGGTGTT
>NW_007280067.1:0-613 GCF_000164805.1 Carlito syrichta | reverse complement strand
CAAACAAACAAAAATGTTGATAAAGAGTTCTCAGCTATAGAATTTCTCTTTGTAGGGGTTGAGCGGGGGAGAGGGGGTCCGCACTCCCTCTTGTGATGGATTCTGTGATTGCAGGGATGTTACTGCTGGTTTCCTATTCACCCCTTGCTGTCTGCAGTTGGTAGCTGTTGTACACCTGTGTGAGTTAAGGGTGCTGAAATAACTTGACAGAGTGTCTTTCAGGATATACCCCACCTTCCTTTCTCTCCCAGTTTTGTCACAGCTCCCAGGACATCCAGTTCATGGCAGGGAATTCCCTTCACAGAACACAGTGTTATCCTTAAAATACAAATAATGAAAACCTGAACCAGGCTGTATAAGGCTCTTTGGATATAAAGGCTTATAAGACATAGTTGGCCTTCTAGGATATCACAGTCTAGCAGAGGATAACATGGTGTTAAGTACAATGAATGTATTTGAAATTTAGAAATAGTTCAGAGGAAACCTGTAAGACCCAGCAATGGAATATATTAAATCTTAAGTAACAACTTCAGGTGACAGAGGGAAAAAAGGCCAGGAACTAGGTGAGAGAGGCTCAGTGGCTCGCCTATACCTTTATTCTTTTTTCTTCATA
>NW_007280066.1:0-309 GCF_000164805.1 Carlito syrichta | reverse complement strand
GAGACCTCATCTCTACAATAAATCAAAAAATCAGCCGGGCGTGATAGTGCATGCCTGTAATTCCAGCTACTTGGAAGGCTGAGGGGGAAGGATCGCCGGAGCCCAGCAGGTTGAGGCTGCGGTGGCCCGGAGTGGCCTGCACTCCAGTCTGGGCGACAGAGTGAGAATCCAACTCAAAAAAAACAAAAGCAAAAACAAAAACAAAAAACAAAAAAAAGATAGAGACTTTTGCACTTTTTTTTGCTGTTCTTTTAGTTCTTGCATTTCATAAACAAGCTTGTAATCTTTTCAATACTCCCAGGAAGAGAA
>NW_007280065.1:0-707 GCF_000164805.1 Carlito syrichta | reverse complement strand
CGACATTAATGGAGAGATTAAAAAGAATTGAGGAGACACAAGAAGAGACTAGGAAGGAGCTGATATCTGAGATAACAGTAATAAAGAATACTGTGAATGAAATAAATAACAAACTGATAAGCATGGAAAGCAGAATTACCCAAGCAGAAGAAAGAATCTCAGAGCTTGAGGACCAAAATATAGAACTAACCCAAACTCTTAAAAACACAGAAAGCAAGCTCAAAAAGACAGAAGAAAATCTTCAAGAGATGAGCGTTTACTTCAAGAGACCAAACCTAAAAGTAATTGGCATTCCTGAGGCAGAAAGAGAGACAGAGCCCACACTGGAACAAACTTTCCATGAGATCATTCAAGAAAACATCCTTTATCTAATCAGTGATGCAAAAATTCAAACACAAGAGATTCAGAGAACACCTGCTAGGCAACAAATGAGAAGACCAACTCCTAGATACATAATAATTCACCTAAACAAAGTAGGCATAAAAGAAAAAATCCTAAAGGCAGCAAGAGAAAAAGGCCAGATCACCTACCATGGAAGACCAAGCAGAATAGCAGCAGATTTATCTACAGAAATCCTACAGGCTAGGAGAGCTTGGAGCCCTATCTTCAAAGTCCTAAAAGACAAACAATTTCAACCAATAATCTACCTGGCCAAGCTAAGCTTCATCCGTGAGGGAGAATTAAAATCTTTCCCAGATATTCAATCC
>NW_007280064.1:0-362 GCF_000164805.1 Carlito syrichta | reverse complement strand
TGTCCCTCTTATAAATCAGTCTTGGATGATAATGGAAAACACAAATCTTTATTGGAACCACTAGCTTTTTGTGCCACTGAATCTCTGAATTCCTAAATTTCAAAAATGTGTGAAAGTTTTAAAGAATGCCTAACATTATGAAAGCATTCAAAATAAATTTGCATAAATATGTATCCAGACATCATCCTCATGAAATAGAACAGGAAATTATGAGCCAAATTCAGTATCAGTAAATTAATTTTCAGCTGGCATATAAAGGTATTTTACTTCATAAGTATGAGTATTCTATTAATATTCTTTAAAACAATATTTTTTTGCTTGTTTTGGTTAATTATTCAATATCAAACAAAACCTTACAAGTC
>NW_007280063.1:0-484 GCF_000164805.1 Carlito syrichta | reverse complement strand
AAAGAATAGCATAAGCTGTCCAAAATAAATCTCTTTTCCTTAAATCAGATGTGAAGACCAGAAAAGAGAATAATTGTATATTACTTTTACCCTCCATTCATCTTCATGTCCTATTTCTAATTTTCACTTTGTCCTATTTATGTGAGCTTTCCTTTTCATGTCAATAAATGTTTACTGTGTTTGCTATCTGTTATAGGAATGGGATTAGATTGTGAGAAATTTTTATTCATTCTCTGATTTAGTACTTTTACAATCTCGACAAGTACTTTTTGCATGCCTTCTCTGTATCAGGCACTGTTCTAGGTGCTGGGGAAACATGGTGAACAAAACAAACAAAAATACTTGACTTCTGCAGCTTATATTTTAAGGAAAAGAGTGAGATGATACATTAATTAAATAACTAAAATATATAATGGGTTACAAGGTGATAAGAATTTTTGAAAGACATAAAGTCAAAGAGGGGATAGAAGGTAGGGAGAGAAGT
>NW_007280062.1:0-620 GCF_000164805.1 Carlito syrichta | reverse complement strand
TTCACTATTCCCTGGGTCCCTTTGTGTAAGAAACCTATTTATACTCCCCATCAGATGGATACACAGAATCATAGTAAACAAGCCCCTGATTCCACTATTCTATATTATATTTCCCAGGGCACCTTCCATTGTGGAAGTCATTATTTTGGGTCTTTTTGTTCCCGATTTATCAAAACAGACATTTTGCTAGTGACTTCAGTTTTACTCCCAGACAGAATTTTTGACCAACTGAAAAAGGAAACCAAATGTGCTTTGTAATCTTTTGGTGATGATGTCTAGGAATTTGCACTTCTCTATCTTGATGACTGATATATGGATAGACATAAAGTCAGTGCTCAAAAGCTTGTTATTCTTTCCCTTTCCTCACTTTAATAGTTCCAAAGAAGAGTTCATCCTTGTCTTTTACCACCAACACAAAGCACTCAAATCAGATAGTACACAAATTAGAAAATTAATCCGAATCAACATGTGGGGGAAAAAATGAACATGAGTCATCACATTTCACTCCAGCAACAGTCTTTAGAAAGAAAATAATCCTCACGGTGGGCAACGGGTTCTGGAGGACAGCTGCTCTCACATCACACTACATGTATCCCAGTTTCTAGATGCCCATTCACATG
>NW_007280061.1:0-458 GCF_000164805.1 Carlito syrichta | reverse complement strand
TGCACTCCAGTCTGGGCGACAGAGTGAGACTGCAACTCAAAAATTAAAAATTAAAAATTAAAAAAAAAAAAGATGGTAATTGTGTGAGGTGACAGATAAACAAATTAGCTTGATGGTGGTGATCATTTTGTAATGTATACATGTATCAAATCATCAAATTGTAAAGCTGTAAACCTTAAATATATACAATTCTTATGTATAAATTATATCTCAATAAAGCTGAATAAATAATTTTAAAATGAGGATGTTTAAACGCACAGAGGGACACCAGGGACACAGAGAAAAGACTGTGAGAACTCAGAAAGAAGATGAGCATTTGCAAGCTGAGGAGACGCCTCAGAAGAAACAAAGCCTACTGACATCTAAATCTTGGATTTCTGGCTTCTAGAACTGTGAGAAAATCAATTTAAGTTGTTTAAACCAAATAAATAAATGCAAAAACACCTAAGAAATAAATT
>NW_007280060.1:0-464 GCF_000164805.1 Carlito syrichta | reverse complement strand
GGGGAGTGGGGCATAAAAAGCTGTCAGAAAATATGATTATGACACAAAACTCCAAGCATTTCACAGAAATGATTTACCTGGCCTTTTTAAGATGAAGCATCTTGCCTCTTCACCACATTCTTTTACTGTGACAGAATCTGCTAGTGCTTCACCACAATTTTCCCTTTGTTCTTCAGAGTCGATCTTTAGCCTATGCTTTCTAGGCTCCCTAAAATTAGTTTGGGAAGTAATTTGTATTATGTCCAGATCTGGTCCACAAATCCTCCCTTCTGTTCTTCAATCAGTCTGTCCTGTTTTGTCCTTGCTTACTGGGATGAAAACGGTGATGGCTGTTTGAGCAACCATAGATGTTTCCAAGAAATTAACAGAATCTCATACAGGGCCTGTGAGCAAAAAATGATCTCATGGAGCATGAGATCTTGAAGTAAGAGAGGGGACGAGAAAAAATTATTTTTGCATGTATC
>NW_007280059.1:0-489 GCF_000164805.1 Carlito syrichta | reverse complement strand
CAATAGATGTCCCAGGCATGTTTCTTAGGCTTCTGGACTTGCTTCTGAGAACTCTGAAAACAAATGTCACCCTCCTGAGTCCCTGCTGAAAAGTTCTGTTACTGTAAAATTGTTTCACTGATGGTGATCACTAGCCTCTTGAGTCCTCGGCTAAGGTAGTTCTCCCTCTGCCATAGGCCCAGCATGTTCAGAAATTTGGCTGGGACATTATACATCGATGGTGCCTTCCTTTCTCACCATCTTATTAGCAAATAGTCTAAAATTGGGCCACAAAACTCTTTTCTATTCTGGCTTGAATAAGGTCTTATATGAGACAATTGAGGAAATTTAAATATTTAGTGGGTGTTTCAATGTGTGTTGAGGAAATTATGGATTTTGTTATGCAGGATGATGGTTTTAAGAAGGAAAATACCCCTAGTTTAAATATACATATCTATATATTTAGGGGAGAAATGGCATAATGTCTGTAATTTAAGATACTTTAACAAA
>NW_007280058.1:0-636 GCF_000164805.1 Carlito syrichta | reverse complement strand
TCGAGACCCACGTGGGCAACTTGGTGAGGCCTCATCTCTGAAATAAATCAAAAAATTAGACAGGTGTGGTAGTGTGCACCTGTAATTCCAGCTACTTGGAAGGCTGAGGTGGAAGGATCACCGGAGCCCCGGCAGGTCGAGGCTGCGGTGGCTGGGAGTGGCCACTGCTCTCCAGTCTGGGCGACAGAGTGAGACTCCAACTCAAAAAAAAAACCCAAAAACAGATGGAATGTACTATGTTTCAGCATGTGCTCAATCACTACTATTAACCAGGAGACATAAAATGTTCCATATTATCTACTATGTAATATCTATACCATATATGACATACAATATGTATCATAATATATACAGAAACATCATTTACTCATATATGGAGTAGAATCACACTCAAAGGGGTGAGAGGTTTTAAAGTTAATAGACTTGAAAAAGAGAACAACATACTGCCTCTGAATAAAGCCAACACTGCCAGTGTTCTCTCCAGCATTTGATCAGATCACAGTTTGTCTGGTTGATATCAGATGTTGCAGCTGGCTCAGGCTTAGAGGCCATGCTGAATGAAAATTAAGTCATATCTTTCATCTCTAGACTCACACACAAGGCAGCATAATACTTAAATTCTCAGAGACATGCAGG
>NW_007280057.1:0-703 GCF_000164805.1 Carlito syrichta | reverse complement strand
AAAGTTAATAGACTTGAAAAAGAGAACAACATACTGCCTCTGAATAAAGCCAACACTGCCAGTGTTCTCTCCAGCATTTGATCAGATCACAGTTTGTCTGGTTGATATCAGATGTTGCAGCTGGCTCAGGCTTAGAGGCCATGCTGAATGAAAATTAAGTCATATCTTTCATCTCTAGACTCACACACAAGGCAGCATAATACTTAAATTCTCAGAGACATGCAGGAACGGAGACTGTCTGAAGAATGAGCTTATTCATATTTCCCATCTCATGTTCACTCCTGAGCATAACATAATTAAGTGGAATGTCAGGTATCATAGCCTACATTATTTAAAATAGTATTTCTTGCTCTTGTTTTCCAAATGAACTGTTGCTTTACAAAAATATTGAGGTGAAGTGTAATTACTATGTAACTCCCCTTCCCACGTTTCAGATATGTTAAAGATCTCTACTGCATTTCAAAACTATTTAAGCATTTACTCTGGGATGGCAACAGGCCATGGTTTCTACCATTAGGGGCAGGTGGTATGGCTTTTGGTAACTGCGCAACTTAAGAACTTATGCACTTTCCCCAATACCTCACTTATATTCAGGAATGTGCTTGCTCGCCTAGCACTGACTAAAACTATTACTAATCAACCAAATCAAAGACAAGCACACAAAATTAAATTTCAAAAAATTCACAACAAATTTTAAACAGCA
>NW_007280056.1:0-587 GCF_000164805.1 Carlito syrichta | reverse complement strand
TGTATAATAATTTCATTATATATTACAATGTACTAATAATAGAAATAAAGTGCGTAATAAATATTTTTGTGCTTGAATTATCCCCAAACCATCTGCCCCTCCCCCATCTGTGGAAAACCTGTCTTCCACAAAACCAGCTCCTGAAGCCAGCAAGGTTGGGGACCACTGGGTTAGAGTACAGGATGCATGTAGAAGGCAATGGCTGGAGATGAAGCTGGAGTCTGAACACAACCACCAACTGATATAGAACATGTCATTCCCACCATGTACTTAGGAGAAGAGAAAGACTGATTCACATTCAAGTGATCACATTACAGTTCAGGTACATCCTGTATTTACAAGAGATTTGGTTTCTTCATTGAAAACACCAGAAACAGCAAGCTTCATAGTACACTGAATTGTTGTAAAAACCATGACCAAGTATACCAAGTGATCTAGAGTAGCAGGCCCAACCTTTTTGGCATTAGGGACGGGTTTCATGGAAGACATTTTTCCACAGACAGGGGAAGGGGTAGCATTCTATTCTCCTAAGGAGCGAGCAACCTAGATGCCTCACATGTGCAGTTCACAATAGGGTTCATGCTCCT
>NW_007280055.1:0-596 GCF_000164805.1 Carlito syrichta | reverse complement strand
GTTCAATCCTGGGCCCTCAGTGACACAATGTTCACGATCTTAGAGACGATCTGAGGTAATGCACAGAAATGAGAAGCAGGCGGTTGGCAAAAGTGAACACACTGCTTCCATGTTTGTCTGCTTTATAAAAAAGCACTATAAAAGCCAACAGAGAGGACAGGGCAGTAAGACATAAAGTTAGGAGGAACATTGTACTCTCTTTTTCCCCTAAAGTTTCCTGTCCTATCCTTCTTATTAGTATCTTTGATATGTGTACTGTGTTAAAACATTGTCAAATGTGAGGACAGGGGCAGCAGTCAGAGCCTGACAGGTACAGACCTCTTTGCCACAGCCTCGAATGCTCTCGACCCGTGAATGAGGCAGAAAGGGAAGCGGGTGGGAGAAAGGGAGCGTCCTGCCGGTGCTCCCTGGAGAGCCTATTTGTAAATGCAAGGACATTTATAAGTCAAGCATATGTAAGTCAGGGACTGTGTGTAATTGGATCGAATAATATGACATTCATCCCTGACTTTTTTCCCCTCACCTAGTCTCCTGGTTTTATATCCTACTTTGATGTGAGATAATATGGTTGTACATGAGTGACTTGAGTTAAAAAA
>NW_007280054.1:0-551 GCF_000164805.1 Carlito syrichta | reverse complement strand
AAGACAGATAATCAAGCAGTTGTGAAGCCAGGTGGAATTGGGAATAATCAGAGAGTCAACAAGTTCTAATTTGACACAATCATTACTGCAGTAGCATTCAGGAAGAACAGGGATAAGATATTACCAGAAAACCAAAGCATCCTTATGAAGGAGTAGCATTAATTCTGATTTAAGAGTTTGAGTGCCTAAACAAGTGTAAAATAAAGAAAAATGTAAGATTAAATCCCAGGAGTACAGAATATCCAAGAATAAAAAAATCTAGAAAGCCTGCTGAGTAGAGAATTTTGGAGACTGGAATTTCAAAGTTGGATATATATTAGGACAGACATTTTAGATATTTGAAGGAAAATACACAAAGATCTGGGGATCACAAGCAAAGGAAATATTTACTAAATAGAAAAGAAACTATTATGAATGGCATTGTCACTATGGATAGATTTTTTAAATGACATAATTTTAGCTTTAGAAACATAAAATTGGCAATAGTGTTCAGCATGAATTCAAGAGAAAACAAATACTAATTAGGAGGAGGCTAGAGGGGAGAGTTCCTG
>NW_007280053.1:0-690 GCF_000164805.1 Carlito syrichta | reverse complement strand
GATATATATTAGGACAGACATTTTAGATATTTGAAGGAAAATACACAAAGATCTGGGGATCACAAGCAAAGGAAATATTTACTAAATAGAAAAGAAACTATTATGAATGGCATTGTCACTATGGATAGATTTTTTAAATGACATAATTTTAGCTTTAGAAACATAAAATTGGCAATAGTGTTCAGCATGAATTCAAGAGAAAACAAATACTAATTAGGAGGAGGCTAGAGGGGAGAGTTCCTGAAAAAAATAAAGAAATAAAAAGAACTTGAATTTTGGTATGCCTGAATTTTGGCAAAGAGAATTACAAAGAAGGAAAAGATCACTCAAAATATTTTAGGTGATTAAAAAAAATAATAATAACCACGTAAATTCTTGTAAGGGCTTAGCTCAGAGGATGTAATAGTAGAAATAGCCTCTAATGAAATTTTGCAGCACTTAACAAAGTGTGATAATTAGAAAACAGAGTTGAAACAGCCATACTATAAGGGAAAAACTGTACAAAACAATAAATATTTGCCTATCTTGAAGAAAACATAAAGACTAGATAGGTTAAGAAAATACGTAGAAGAATTCCCAAGCAGAGTCAAAACCTGGGCCAGTGTTCTAGAATCAGTGTTAATCCACCCCCAATTTTGAAGTGGTGCAGTAGGATTCAGGCAGATTGAAACTAAATGACTAAATGTTCAT
>NW_007280052.1:0-702 GCF_000164805.1 Carlito syrichta | reverse complement strand
CAAAACAATAAATATTTGCCTATCTTGAAGAAAACATAAAGACTAGATAGGTTAAGAAAATACGTAGAAGAATTCCCAAGCAGAGTCAAAACCTGGGCCAGTGTTCTAGAATCAGTGTTAATCCACCCCCAATTTTGAAGTGGTGCAGTAGGATTCAGGCAGATTGAAACTAAATGACTAAATGTTCATTCAGAGTAGATGTGGGAAAAAAAGTTTGAACAATAAAAGTTTTACCCTAAAACTATATAGAAGGACTTGAATATAATATGGGTGGCAGAAGGGAGCATTGCAGGCTCTGAAACAAACAAACTAAACTAAAGACATTAAAAAATCATTCCTATAGTTATATCTGTGAAGAATTCGGGTTGGGTTTAACAGAAGGTTAAGGTTCCATGAGGAGTCAATTAAAAGGAATTTGAATTTATTAGAATCAATGAATTGATAAAGGATAAGGTTGTGAGTGTTTGAACAAGAAGAGTGTCTATAGAAAAGATGAAGGGATAACTACGAATAATAGTGTCTTGAAGTCCCTTGAGAGAGCTAAGAGAGGAATTAGCTTCAGATAACCAGGTCAACCAGGGGAAGTAAAGGAAGCAAACCGATGCAACAGTGTGGAAGGGAAACTAGGTGCGTGTACGCATATTTGTGATGATGACAGAATACACACTGTGAGTGAAGATCATGGAAGCAGATGGAAATATA
>NW_007280051.1:0-485 GCF_000164805.1 Carlito syrichta | reverse complement strand
CCCACTGCAGCCTTTCAAGTAGCTGGAACAACAGGCGCACGCTACCATGCTCAGCTTATTTATTTATTTATTATAGAGATGAGGTCTCATAAAGTTGCCCAGGCTGGTCTTGAACCCCTGAGCTCAGGCAATTCTCTCGCTAGGCCTCCCAAAGTGCTGGGATTACAGGATTACGCTCTCAGCCCGGGTGATTTTTTTTTTTTTTAAAGAACTGAGTGAATAAAGCGTAAACGACCAAGAACTCATTATTTGAGAGGCCATTACTACTATAGACCAGGAAGGGGAAAACGACAACAAAATAATTTATAACAATGATGGCGATGTCATAACTATAACATATGCCATTCATTAAGCAATTATTTTGAGCCAGGAGTTCTGATAAGAGCTTTACATCAAGTGCCCACAGCAGCATCTTTAGATAATAGGTAAATTTGGTACAATTCAGTAAAATGTCAAAGCAAAGTGTTAGTTATCAAGAGAGGGTA
>NW_007280050.1:0-536 GCF_000164805.1 Carlito syrichta | reverse complement strand
AAAAAAAAAAACCTTAGCTATCTTGTTGTGGCTGAGACATGTGGACAGAGTCTAATGGTTCAGCTATCTCATACATAGCCTGTTTTTAGCCAACTCACCACAAATTCTTGATCACAAACACTTGCGCAATCTTAATTGGGAGCATCAGCTGGCTAGATCAGCAGACCAATTTAGCAAACTCTTAGATAAGTAAGAAACAATAATTGTTGTTCTACTTTAAACTATTATATTTGGTGCAGTTTTTTTCTCAATAATATGTTGCTTATAACAAATATATACAATAATGTTTATAGTAAAAGCAACTATCATGATTAATAGATATTTTATTTGGAATCTTTTTCATTTTCACACATATAGTATTTTTATCCAATATATGAACAAAGAATAAAACAATACTCATACAATATGTCCTGATATATTATAATTGCCATATAACTTTTATAACTTTATCATATTAGCTGTGTAATAGTATATTCATATATTAATTTTAATATGTCTTATACATTCATTATTTTGTAGATGCTGTAGGTGATTTA
>NW_007280049.1:0-344 GCF_000164805.1 Carlito syrichta | reverse complement strand
CTAGTACGACCAAAAAATTTTTTAATATTTTTATTTAATTTGATGTTAATTAAGATTTAATGCCTAGTGGTATCTCGTGCCTATAGAGATGAGGTGTCTCTATGTTGCCTAGCTTGGCCTTGAAATCCTGGACTCAAGTGATCCTCCCATCTTGGCCTTCCAAAGTGATGGGATTACAGGTGTGAGCCATCAAGTTGACCTATTTCTTGACTATATGCAATATGGTGGGCATGATCCTATTCATTTGTTTGGTTCTATGTCAATTAGGATAAATAAACAACTTTTAAAACATCACAAAAATGTAATTCATCAGCATATTACAAGGTGATGAAGGCTAATGAAAA
>NW_007280048.1:0-602 GCF_000164805.1 Carlito syrichta | reverse complement strand
TAGGGCTGGACCCATTGAGATGAAGCTGGCGATTTAATGAGGCCAGACTGTGAAGATCTTCAAAAACCACATTTTACAGAAAATTGTTCCTGGAGGTAGAGCAGAGCAAACAAGAACTTTTCCATATAGAACCAGCGGTTCTACCACTTTTGTTTTTTGCAAAATATTTCTAGCAACAGTGAGCCTCGTCAAGCCAGTGTTTTACCATTTTCACTTCTCACCATGCAGTTATGGTTTTAGATCAGCTAATATCAATAGAGATGCTATAAAGGAATACTCCTGCCAGGGAGCTGTTTATAGTTTGGAAATCAGGCATTTGTTGCGTTCTTACAGAATGTTAGTGAGAAGGAGCTAAATGTTATCATTCAGTCAATCCCAGTAGAGCACCCACAGCATGCTTGGCATTAAGTGGGCATTGCAGCTAGCCATACAGCGCCAGCCAGGCAGAGAGCCTGTCTCCAAGTTACTTGTCAGTGAAAAGATTGTGGACAGCTTTGGATACGTATCCAGGCCTCACAATACAGTTGGCAGGCAGGAGCCCCTTGACCATGAGATCAGTATTTGTCATTTCAGTTCCAGGTTCTTTTCTTTTACTGTCTGTG
>NW_007280047.1:0-835 GCF_000164805.1 Carlito syrichta | reverse complement strand
TTGTTGGTGTTGATATTTATTTTTATTCCACTGTGGTCTGAAAAGGTGCATGGCAGTATTTCAGTCTTGTGAAATTTGATTATGCTTGATGTATGGCTGAGGATACAGTCAATCATGGAGTGTGCTCTAGGTGATGATCAGTAGAATGTATATTCTGTGGTTGTTGAGTGGAATAATCTGTAGGTATCTACTTAGTCCATTTGGTCGAGCTCCAAGTAGAGGTTCTGAATCTCTTTGTTGATGTTTTGCCTCAGGGATATCTGGGATTGTTAGTGGGGTATTTAACTCTCTAGCTATGATAGTGTTGGAGTCAATATCTTCTTTTAGTTTACTTAGTAGCTGCTTTATAAAAGCCGGTGCTCACTTGTTGGGTGCATATATGTTTAGGATGGATATTTTTTGTTGATGGATTTAACCTTTTGTCATTATATAGTGTCCTTACTAATCTTTTGTTTTCAATGTTTGATAGTTTAAAGGTTGTTTTGTCTGATACTAGGATCATGACTCCTGCCTTCTTCTGTGATCTGTTCACTTGGAAATTCATTTTCCATCCTCTAACTTTGAGTCTGTGGGAGTCCTTTGTGGTGATATGAGTTTCCCAGAGAATGTAAATTATTGGTTCAAATACTTTTACCCAGTTTTCCATTCTGTGTCTTTTCAGTGGTGCATTTAGTTCATTCACATTCAAGCTGGTGATTGACATGTGAGAATCTGTTCCTGTCATAATGCTCATATAAGGCTACTTTGTTTTCATTTAACTTTTGTGGTCATATATGTATGTGTTTTCATTTTTTCCGATATGATGTGTATTCTTCTGCTTCTGTGTTTGTGATCT
>NW_007280046.1:0-625 GCF_000164805.1 Carlito syrichta | reverse complement strand
TTTGTCTGATACTAGGATCATGACTCCTGCTTTCTTCTGTGATCTGTTCACTTGGAAATTCACTTTCCATCCTCTAACTTTGAGTCTGTGGGAGTCCTTTGTGGTGATATGAGTTTCCCAGAGAATGTAAATTATTGGTTCAAATACTTTTACCCAGTTTTCCATTCTGTGTCTTTTCAGTGGCGCATTTAGTTCATTCACATTCAAGCTGGTGATTGACATGTGAGAATCTGTTCCTGTCATAATGCTCATATAAGGCTACTTTGTTTTCATTTAACTCTTGTGGTCATATATGTATGTGTTTTCATTTTTACAGATATGATGAGTATTCTTTTGCTTCTGTGTTCGTGATCTTGTGAAGTATATGGTCTCTCTTTTGTTTCTTTTTTTCTGTGCACAGCCTCTGTTTATGTGTCTCCTGTAGAGCTGGTTCTGAAGCAGAATATTGTCTTAGAGACTGGATGTCTGGGAAGACCTTTACCTCTCTCAATAATGAAGCTTAGCTGGACTGGGGAGAAAATTCATAGTTGAAATTGTTTATCTCTGAGAACTTAAAGATTGGGGTCCAATTCTTTCTGGCTTGCAGAGTTTCTGCAGATAAGTCAGTAGTAATTCTGCTTGATCT
>NW_007280045.1:0-556 GCF_000164805.1 Carlito syrichta | reverse complement strand
CCCGACCACCAGTGCCATGAAGTGCTACACAAAGAGAGATCGGGAGACCAGCCCCAAGAGCGCCCGGCACGTCCTGTCCAGGGGGCGGGTGTGGGCGCAGTGGCTCACGCCTATAATCTCAGTGCTTTCGGAGGCCAGTGTGAGAGGACTGCCTGAGCCCACGGGTTCGAGATCAGCCGGGACTACTTGGCAAGACCTCATCTCCGCAATATATTTTTTAAAAATTAGCTGGGCACGGTGGTGCGGGCCTGTATGTAGTTCCAGCTACTTGGTAGGCTGAGGCAGAAGGGTCGCCTGAGCCCAGCAGGTCGAAGCTGTGGTGGCTGAGAGAGAGTCTGGGCAAAAGAGTGAGACTCCAACAAAAAAACAAACAAACGAAAACATCCAACACCAACCATCAGTGCCACGACGTGCCGGAAAGGGAGCTCGCGAGACCTGCCGCCACCGTGCCCGGCGTGTCCTGTGCAGGGGGCGGGGGCCAGACTCAGGGTTCGGTGGGGATGGGCGTTTGGCGAAGGCAGGTGGAGAGGTGGGAGCGGTAGGCACGACCCTTCCC
>NW_007280044.1:0-608 GCF_000164805.1 Carlito syrichta | reverse complement strand
CAGAAAGTCAGCTGGGTTCCTGAAGGGCTGGATGTGTGAATTCCTGCTATCACCTCCCGAAAGGCTGAAGAAAGCCGTGCATCATAAACCTCTGGGACTGGCTTGGGCTGACCTGCATCCTCCCAAAGCTCATGCACTAAAGCTGTAACCCCCAGAATGCAACTGAACTTGAAGTTAACAGAAGGCCACAGGGTGCACCCTTCACCAGTTTGACTGGTGTCCTCACAAGAAGAGGGGATTTGGACACAAGGAGATGCAAGGGGCACAAGGACACAGAGGATGCCACACGACAAGGCCATAGGAAGGGCCCATGTGCAAGCCCAGGAGGGAGGCTCAGAGGAGCCAACCCCGCCAGTACATGACCTTGGCTTCCAGCCTCCAGAACTGTGAGAATATTAAGTTCTGAGGTTTTGTTAGGGCAGCCCTAGCAAACTAATACCAGGACTAAGGACAATTTTGGAAAGCTGACTTAGTGTGCGACAGAGTACTGCAGGCAAAATAAAAGCAGGTTACAGTAAAGTTCAGTTCGAAATTTCTGAAAAGTTTTTTATCTTTAAATCAATAAGCTGGATGCAGTGGCTCACACCTGTAATCTCAGCACTTTGGGA
>NW_007280043.1:0-632 GCF_000164805.1 Carlito syrichta | reverse complement strand
AAAGACATCCATGGGAAGAGTCAGTCAATAATAGGCAGCAGACACATACAGGAGCGGGATGATGGGCCATGTGACACTGACTCCCTGGAAAAAGCAGGTGAGAATGTCTCTGGGGATGATGAGGGACAGAGAGATTGTGCCCGGTGAACAGAAGACTCAGGACAGAAGGTGACAGTGAGCATGGCAAGCAAGCCCAAGTATAATGCCTAGCTCAGAAAGGGAACACCATCTTAGGCATCACTAAAAAGAGCAAAATTTCCAAAATGAGATTATTTCATAAAACTGCCAAATATATAATTAAAAAATCACAGAATACAGGCAGTACTTCAGGCAAAGAGAAGACAGACATGGGATCTGAGTCCCAACCTAAATGTTCAAGCTCACACAAGATACATAACTTTAAGATGTCACCACCAGTAATGAGGGGCTCCTGTAGTCTCTGTGTGAGGGTCTGTGATGCCACAGAGAACACGCAGCACAACAGCTGTACACCATGAGCGCTCAAGAGACCACAAGTGCTCGAGGTGCTCATTGTGCAATTCCAGCTCATCCCACCTGCCACAGGTCTCGGAGGGGGAACTGTAACACATCCGTGCACATCAGCACACCAAGGGCCAACTCAGCAACCAAAG
>NW_007280042.1:0-451 GCF_000164805.1 Carlito syrichta | reverse complement strand
CCTTGGGAAGCCATGCAGATGGCTCCGACATTTACATGATCTATCAATCAATGGATGTTTCAGTTCATTTTTAATTTTGAGTCACACTCCAACAGAAACTGTGGCTACATAGTCAATATTTGACCACTTGAAGCTTAAATTGTTGTCGAGGTTGATAACTGTTCAATTGGTCAATTGCCCAGAAGATAATCCCATTGACTGTTTTAATAATTGAAATAATTGCAGGTATATTTAAATAATTTTTGTATAGTATTTTCAAGGCTGTATCAAATAGACCAATTAAAATATGTTCATTTGCTGAGCAATCAACCTGCCAAGATCTGCCTTGGGTCACTATAGAGATTCAGACAATAGTGGCGAGTTAAGATGAAAAAATGTGATGGTTGATGTATGTTTCCACATATGATTTTAAGAAGGGGATGGCAGGAGAAAAGGAAACAAGAAGGCCCTG
>NW_007280041.1:0-525 GCF_000164805.1 Carlito syrichta | reverse complement strand
TCCTGAATTGAAGGAGCCTGAGACACGGTGGAGGAAAGAATCCCCCACAGGGTGGTGACAGTGAGGCTTCTGGCTCTCCCACTAGCCCATGCACTCCCTGGGCGTCTGTTTCTAAGAGCCTGTGCAGTTCTAAATTACCCTCATGCTACAGCCCTGGCCCTGGTGGGATTCTCAGTGGGGGAAAGCAGGGAGATCCCAGATGCTACACATGCTGGGTTCCGATTATCTATCACTGGTGACAAGCTACACCCAAACACAATTGCTTAAAGCAACAGCAATTTACTATCTTTTACAATTCTGGGAGCTGGTTGTGTGGATCCTTTGCTGGTGTCACCTGGGCTTGCTCACATGGTTGTCAGCTGGAAGGCCAGCTGGACTGGACCGTCCAACATGACCCCGCTCCCATGTCTGGTAGTTGGTGCTGGCCGTCAGCTGGGGCACCTCAATGCCCTTCCTCCACTAGGATGAGAGAAGTGACAACTCACCCACCATCTGGCTTGATTGGCTTCCAGAAGGGCAAAGGCA
>NW_007280040.1:0-711 GCF_000164805.1 Carlito syrichta | reverse complement strand
ACTCCTTCCACCTCTCTCCTGGGTGGCATCTCCTTTTATGGCTCTCAGGACTTCTTTCTTGACTTGTCCTCTCATTTTGGTGGAGAACATCCTCCAGAAACTTCTCAAAAAGCAGTACATAGGAGATACAACTTTTTGAAAGTTGAGCACGAGCTAATGAAAACTATCACCTGCTGTGTAGGTTGGCTGGACTTAGAAATCTAAGCATTGCTCTGTTGTCTTCTAACATCTCAAGTTATTATTGAGAAAACTGACACCACACCAATTTATGATATATGCCCTTTTGTTGTTTCTAAACATGTTTAGAGTCTTCTAAAATGTCACAATGATTTACCTTGGTGGTATCTTTTTTCTTTCATGATGAAGTGCTGAGTTCTTTCGATCTGGAAACTCATACCCTTTGTTAATGAGAAAATGTTTTTGTATTATTTTTTTTGTTAATTTTCTCCTTTCCTTTTTGTCCAGTCTTCTTCTGCTGCTTATATTAACCAAACAGTTAATTTCCTGGTTCTGGTTTCAATCTTTTGGATCCTATGTTCAATTTCTGTGTACTGCCTAAAAACAACTGGTAGACTCTAAATATCTCTTTGAAAACTACTACTGAAATTTTTATTTCTGCTATCATACTTTTTAATTTCCAAGAGTTCTTTCTTGACCTCTGAGTGTCTCTTCTCTGTAGCATTCTTTTCTTATTGTAGTATCTTAGGTTAT
>NW_007280039.1:0-793 GCF_000164805.1 Carlito syrichta | reverse complement strand
CCAGTCCGAATGGTCATTATTCAAAACTCAAAAAACAACCGAAGTTGGCATGGATGCAGTCGGAGGGAAATGCTTAGACACTGTTGGTGGGAGTGTAAATTAGTACAACCTCTGTGGAAATAGGCATGGAGATTTCTCGAGGAACAAAAAGTAGATCTACCACTCGACCCAGCAATCCCATTACTTGGTATCTACCCAAAGGAGCAGCAGTCGTTATACAAAAAAGATACCTGCACTCGTATGTGTATCACAGCACAATTCACAACTGCAAAAACGTGGAACCAACTTAAGTACCCATCAACTGATCAGTGGATAATGAAATTTGGTATTTTACACACACACACACACACACACACACACACACACACACACACACCCTGACATGCCATTCAGTCATAACAGAGGTTGAATACTGTTCTTTGTAGCAACATGGATGGAATTGGAGACCGAATCCTCCTGAGTGAAGTCACGCAGGAATGGAAAACCAAACACTGCATGGTCTTGCGTCTAAGTGGGAGCTACAATAAGGGTGTGCAAAGGCGTGGAGGCTAGCACAAAGGACACTGGAGACTCAGAAGGGGAGGGCAGGTAGGGAGAAGGGATGAAAAGTCCCCTGTCAGGCACCATGTGCACTAGTGGAGATGATGGCCACACATAAAGGCCAGACTACTTTATCACTCTACAACGCATTCATTCAACCCAAAACTATCGGTATCTTCTAGAGCTATCGAAATAAAGACAAGTTACGGTCACTGACATCTGACCTATCAATTTAAAACTTTTACATTTTTGG
>NW_007280038.1:0-601 GCF_000164805.1 Carlito syrichta | reverse complement strand
TACAATAAGGGTGTGCAAAGGCTGGAGAGCAGCACAAAGGACACTGGAGACTCAGAAGGGGAGGGCAGGCAGGGAGAAGGGATGAAAAGTCCCCTGTCAGGCACCATGTGCAATAGTGGAGATGATGCCCACACATAAAGGCCAGACTTCTCTATCACTCTACAACGCATTCATTCAACCCAAAACTATCGGTATCCTCTAGAGCTATAGAAATAAAGACAAGTTACGGTCAGTGACATCTGACTTATCAATTTAAAACTTCTACATTTGTGGTTCTGATCACCCATCTCCCTCAGAGGGTATTAAGGCCATTATAACGATGAGCAACTATTTTAAAGGCTTGAATCTGCACTGTCCTCCCCCCCAAAAATGGTAAAGTGTTATGAAATAACTAAAGTGGGAGAAAAACAGGGATCAGAACAAATACGTGACTGACTACGGAACACTGTATGGATTAGATGACACTTTATCATTTTCTTAGAATATACCACAGTGCATAAGAAAATGACTAACAGTGGTGGGAAACTCTGGCGGGGGAAGGGAGATGGGATTAATGGTAGTAAATATCTGTCTGGACGGGGAGACACCCCTTATCAACAAG
>NW_007280037.1:0-523 GCF_000164805.1 Carlito syrichta | reverse complement strand
AATTTATAGCAGTTAGTAAAACTCAAATAAAATTAGGTTGCTGACAACTTATGTAGTTGATCTGCACTCAACTTAATGTCGTTGCCATCACAATTTTTACAGTTGTGTGCTGTTTTAGTCTTAATTTTGTTGTTTAATTTATATCAGGAGTGAGGAGTTATACAGATAAAAGACAAATAAAGAATCCCAATGCTGAAGTCTGATTGAGAAGTAGTACAAAAACACTAACTACTTCAAATTTGTCTCAATGTGATCTTCACAAGAGCCAGTTCCATAAGTTAAATTTATCTGTTCAAAATTCTACTCAGTGTAGAATTCTGCCTCTAGTACTTTGAAAATTAAAGTTAAGCAGATTAAATCTAGTGATGATTATATCTAATTTGGCTTTTCACTTATAAGGAATAAAAACTCTCCACACCCACAATCTGTTACTTGAAAAGAAAAGCTGGTGAATCTTAGTTTAAAATATTTCCTTTTATCTAATCATTTTTAAAGTGGGAATTATAGAAATAAGCTGATTGAT
>NW_007280036.1:0-563 GCF_000164805.1 Carlito syrichta | reverse complement strand
TTAAAACTTTAAAAAGTCAGCTTCTCTTCAAATCATATATGTTTTAATCTCAAAGACCACATGAATTTTTTAAGGGAAAAAAGTTATATATTTACTGCTCCAGTTTTCCAATTCATGGCCACCACTAATATATGTATTATGACAACCACAAAAACAGCCATCTGCCTAGTCCCTAATTTCATTATTAAAATGCTCACTTGAGTTGCCTGGTGTTATTGCTGTATGGGTAAGATTCACATATATATATCTCCTGTAATTATTATGTATTTTGTTGACTTCTAAAATATCAATAGATCTATACTCACATGATTGTTGCTTCAAACTAAAGTCAAAAATTTAAATTCTCAAGGCTGACAAGGAATCCAAATATCTGGAACACGGAGATGGTCTGATATGTAGCTATACGTCTGTCTCGTTTTATTCAAAGTAGATATGGAAAACGAATGTCTACCTAGAATTCCATTAAGATGCAGACCCAACCATTTTTAGACCCCAAAACTCTAGCCCTTAGGAACATATCCTGCCCATCTGTACCTGGGGGGTCCATTCTGAGGAAGGTGTGA
>NW_007280035.1:0-784 GCF_000164805.1 Carlito syrichta | reverse complement strand
GCCACTATTTCCTTAAATTCTATCTCTTCCATTAACTTTCTACTAAATGAGGAGTCATGTTTCTCTTTATCACTGCTGAATACCTAGCCCAAAGTTTGGCATAAGATGTAATTGCAAAAAACAATGATAAACGGATAAGTGAACAAATGAATAAAACAAGCACCAACTATGTTTATTAGGCAATTCACTTACCTGAATGTTTTCTCACTTTTGAAATCTTTTTTACTGCTGTTGACTTTAGCTGGCACAAGAAACTTAACACTAAAACGTTAAAGCCAGTGATCCATAGATAACAGTTATGTAATAATAGAACAAAGAGAAATAAATTATGAATAAATAAATGAGGAGAATTTTACTTTGTGGATTTTCTTCAAGAATGGTTTATTGATTTTGACCCAAAATGGGTAACTGGAAGCAACTACTGAATGCCTCTCTCATGGAGAGGTTATGAAATAGTGAGTAGATGTTAGCTCTTCAGGAGACTATCTGCAAGACTATATGGAAGTTTATTAGAAAAGGGTCTACTGGGACTGAAGGAGAGCAAGCCCAGCCAACTACAGACCTGGCCCTAATGCAGAACCAGGAGAGGGTTCCCCACGAAGGGAAGGAGTGCGGATCTGAGAGAATTCCCTGGAGTATCGTACATCTCCCATGGACCACAATAACACTAGTCATATAAGAGCCTCCTTGGCCCTTCTCACGCCAGCCAAATTCAGGAAGCCACCTGAAGTCTAGACAGAGCCATAGTTCAAGCACATGGGAAACCCAGCATGTTCTTGTTCCT
>NW_007280034.1:0-665 GCF_000164805.1 Carlito syrichta | reverse complement strand
GAGTGCTGCCAAGCTCTAGGCTCTTCCCAGCCACCACCCTGTCTCTGCCTCACCCACACATGAGCCAGAGAAACGACATCTCCATGGGTCCCAGCCAGGCAAAGCCCCTGTTGCCCCCAAGGCTTCTATTCAGGCAGACAGCAGCCTCCCTACCCATCTGAAACCGCAGCAATATGTTGCCAGGATCTTCCCAGCTCCTGCCACCACTGACTCTGCCGCTCCCACATGCAGGCCAGAGAGGGAACAGAGAGGGAGGACATCTCTATGGCTACTGGCCAGCATCACTTTCTCCATCCCTGCCACCCACAGGTCAGGAAGGGAGTCGAGAAATGGGTTGCTTCTGTGTGCCCATAGGACCAATGCCACAGACACCCATGCCCATGGTTCCCAACCAGGCAAGAACCCCCTGGTGCTGCACAGCCAGCCTACTCTAAATACTGCAGCTGTGGCTCAGCACTCCCCTGAGGACATGACCTCTAGAGGTCACTATTAGGCACCCCCAAATCACCTCCACCACTGCCTCTGCCCCTGCTGCTTGTGGGTTAGGGAGAGAATGCGGGGAAAGGGCAATACACCAAGCCGATCATCAATGCATGCAATATACAGCCATAAGAAAAGAAAACCTTTAAAAGTCCCATCCAAATGATAGCAAAATGTCTTAATAA
>NW_007280033.1:0-590 GCF_000164805.1 Carlito syrichta | reverse complement strand
AAAGAAAATACATGCCAATATCCCTGGTGAACACAGATGCAAAAATCCTCAACAAAATATTAGAAAACTGCATCCAGCAGCACATCAAAGAGATTATTCATCATAATCAGTTTGGCTTTATTCCCAGGATATAGGGCTAGTTCAACATATGCAAATTAATAAACATAATCCACCACATAAACAGAAGTAAATACAAGAACCACATGACTATCTCAATAGATGCAGAAAAATCATTTGATAAAATCCAACATCAGTTCACGATTTTTAAAAAACCCTCAGTCAACTAGGCATCCAAGGACATACTTCAAATTAGTAAGAACTATCCATAATGAATCCACAGCTAACATTATACTTAACAGGCAGAAGATGGAAGCATTCTCCTTAAGAAATGGAACAAGAAACGGATGACCACTCTCATCACTCCTATCGTCACAGTAGAAGTCGAAGTGGGAGATAAACATTAGGTACACACTGGCATAAAGATGGAAACAGCAGGCATTGGAAACTCCTAAATGGGGAAGGGAGGGAGAGGGATAAGGGTTGAAAAACCACCCATTGGGTATCACATTTGCCACCTGGGTGACTGGGTC
>NW_007280032.1:0-617 GCF_000164805.1 Carlito syrichta | reverse complement strand
ACCAAATATGGAGCAATTTGAGTAAAAAAAATGATAATAGTGATGGATTATCACTATAGTGATATACATGAGTCTACAAATATATGTGAGTCTATATTCAATTAACTAACCAAAAAAAATAAATGAGGAAGAAAGAACATCTTTTTCTTACAAAAAGTGCAATGAATAAATGTAGAAGGGATGAGGAAAAAGCAAAAGCAACATTAGACAAGTAGTATAGAAATAATTATTGAAGGCAATGGAAGCTTAAATCAAAGAGCAAAACTTTGAGGAGAAGCAGGGAATTAGCATTGTCTCAAGTATCTCCCCTAAGTTATATCTCAACTATAAAGGGAAAAATAGTAACTCTATTGTAGAGGAACATGGCAGACCCTGCCTTACTAAGTGGTCAAGATTAACATCACCAGTAATAAGACATATCAGAATCCTATATCTACTAATACAATTCAGTAGGAAGAAAACAACATTACTTCCTTGGAATTCTTGGCGAGAATGTAAAATGTATAACTTCAATCTAACAAAGAGAAAATATTATTCAAATCCAAATTGAGAGGCATTCAGCAAAATAACTGATCAACAGTTATCGGAAGTGTCAAGGTCATGAAAGACAGGAAGGA
>NW_007280031.1:0-490 GCF_000164805.1 Carlito syrichta | reverse complement strand
AAGGAGTGTTATCCCCACAGCACTCTGAGGATGTACTACTTTGTTCAATAAAAAATTCATTCTCAGTTTATATCTGTTAGTGTGTTTGTCTTTCAATCTTCTGGATGAGTAAGAGCAAAAGTTTGCAAAACTCTTATGTGGTCTGTTGAGACTGTCACTCCTGCAAGTTATGAAATATGTATATGAATAGTACTTTTGGTCACTCACCTCTTTTTTTTTTAGTCATCTAAATATGCAAGGAGACTAACATTATTAGTGATATTTCTTGATTTACATAGCCAAAATACATGGAGAATGTGAACCAAGGTTAAAAAATAGGACTGTGAGAATGAAAAAGTGTTTCTGGTAAATGAATTGTCTAAGTTATCTGTGTTTAAGTTATCAAATTTTATTATGGGCAGTCTCTGCACCACAACTTCAAATTGAAAACTCCAAATAATTTCAGTGAATTATATATGATAATCCTCCTTTGCATTTATAGGATCTATGA
>NW_007280030.1:0-521 GCF_000164805.1 Carlito syrichta | reverse complement strand
CTGTCGTTAGTCACTATTTGTCCTTCTGCATTTAATAACGAAGAACTGGTTGATTTTCTAAGTGGCTAGTTTGGGCCTCCATTACTTTATTATATGCACCTGGATCAGGCCTTGGTGGGCTGATTTTGCTCTGTAAATATACGTGGGGCTTACTGACAACTAGACTTTGCTTTGAAAGAAACAAAGGAGAGACGGAAGGTTGCAAAAGTTGAGGGTTTGACTCTGGGATGCCAAAACCCACAGTGCTGGCCTTAGTTGCCTGCCTGACTGACGTTGCTATAATGGGGAAGTGAAGATGGATGAAAAGCTAAGTTGTTGTGCAGACAGACTTCAGTGAGTGGCATGTGTTGGTTCCTTCCTTCCTTCCTCTGCTGTCTCTTGAGCTTTATCTCCTTGTCCAGAGCAGAGTGGCAACCTCTCCTGTCTCAGGCCCCTCCAGCAATCATCTAGTCTCTTGTCAAGCACCAACCACTTCAATATGTTTTCAGACTGCTAACTTTGTTGAGAGATACTCCTCTCTT
>NW_007280029.1:0-663 GCF_000164805.1 Carlito syrichta | reverse complement strand
CAGAGTGAGACTACGACTCAAAGAAATAAATAATAAATAAATAAATAAATCATGAACTGGGTGCAGTGGCTCAAGCCTGTAATCCCAGCACTTTGGGAGGCCAAGGCGAGAGGATTGCCTGAGCCTAGGGGTTCGAGACCAGCCTGGGCAACTACAATAAAAAAAAAATGAACCGGACATCGTAGCATGCGCTTGTCGTTCCAGCTGCTTGAAAGGTTGAGGCAGAAGGATTGCCTGAGCCCAGTAGATCGATACTGGGGTGGCCATGAGGGTACCACTGCCCTCCAGCCTGGGCAACGGAGTGAGACGCAAACTCAAAAAAAAAATGACTGAATAAATATCATAAAGGAAAGAAGTTTACATTTTTTGGATTTTAGGGAGTTTCAAAAGAATCCGACAAGATTGCCCCTTACCTTTGTTCGTACATGTTTCTTTAAAGATATATAGCTTCTTCAGGCCTTTTGGTCAATGGGTGGTTTAATATGACTGGTTGTCCTCTCTCAAACATGAGCAGTGATTAACCAGCTAAGATTGGCCTCCCTAACAGGTTACATCAAGGAAAGGGGGAACCACATGCAGTGTAGACAGAAAAGAAAAAAAAATGTGCTCTTGAGTCCTAGCAGCTTTTGCATTCGGCCCAGCTCATCCTGAAGGAAGATTTCT
>NW_007280028.1:0-599 GCF_000164805.1 Carlito syrichta | reverse complement strand
TGGCAACTGTAAGCTGTTTATAGCAAAAATTCAGATCCAAAGGGGTATGGGTGATAAATAATTTAAACTATTATACAAATATAAAAATTTTGATACAGAGTAAGTGGAGCTTCCTATATGTGAAATTCAACACCAGCAGCAGGAAACAGGTGACAAATATTCTTTCTCCTTAAGTAAATTTTAAAATATTATCATCTTTTCGACTCAGTGACAGGAAAGACCAAGTCAAGGGTCAAAAATAGAATCCTAAAAAGTCACACTTTAAAAAGTTTAAAAAATAAAACATGGAAAAAGCCTATCCATTTTACTTACAGTTAAAATTTATAATGGTCATATAAAAAGTGAAGTACTAATTTAACAGATATATGACTATCAATAACATACCATAAAGATGAGATATAGTGAAAGTTTCTTGCGTAAGACATATTCACAAAATGCAGTTGCCTCTTTTTATTCAATTTTGTATAAAAAGAAAAGCTTTTCACCTCAATTTCAGATGCTATTTTACATAATCATCATCAAAGACATAATCACTTTGTATGGACATAAATGGCTTAACGTTTGTCTTTAAAACATATGTCTGTTCCAGGTGAGCTGTT
>NW_007280027.1:0-541 GCF_000164805.1 Carlito syrichta | reverse complement strand
AATTAGTGGTAGAGTGAAGTTTAAAACCCAGGGTTGCCTGACCTTCACTACTATAGCACCTTGTCTCCTCGCAGAGATACAAGCTTGACACGATTTTAAGGTACTAGAGGTGAAGGTTATGTATGTCTTGGTTATGTGCAAATCAGCTTAGATCTTTAGTTAATATTCGGATTCATCCCCACTCATGTTCATTCTGATCTCAATCTCCATCTCTTACCCCCTTTTTCCATCTTTTTCAGGTGACAGAAGGAAAACAGGATCTGGAGCGAGCATCACAGCTGGCCCGTAAGATGAAGAAAGAGGCTGCTTCTCTCTCTGAATGGCTCTCTGTTACTGAAGCTGAATTGGTACAGAAGTCCACTTCAGAAGGTCTGCTTGGTGACTTGGATACAGAAATTTCCTGGGCTAAAGTAAGTTGCAGTTCAGAGGAACCACCAAGTAGATGCCAGTGTGACCTGGCATTTGCTCAGGCTAATCTGGGTTGACACCATTTTCCTCCATTTCCAATTAAATCTACCTTTTCTTTTTTCCATTGTTTTTT
>NW_007280026.1:0-588 GCF_000164805.1 Carlito syrichta | reverse complement strand
TATGTGGAACTTGCTTAGCACAGGCGGTGTTTGTTAGTGATGACTGTTATGATGATCACATGGTAAGCAAGACCACGATAGGGTATGTGCTGTCCTAATTCATTGAAATGTGCTTGAAAGTTTAGAATCACTCAGAGAAGAACACTTAGAAACAGAGAGAAAGCCAGTGGCAGTCATGATGCCAGGTGGGGTCCTTTATGTTGTTCTGTGGGTTCTTTGACTTCACCACAGAAAAAAATTTCAGAGCAAATCCAAAGCACAGCTTAGAAAAGATTTTATTAGAAAGAAAAAGGGCACACTCAAGGAAAAAGGTAGATGCCTTAAGAGAAGGGGCACTTGCTTGCCTTTGACAATAAGTTTTATACTTTTATAACAATGATTAAGCAAACCATGAGCTAAGTAAGAACAGAGGGCTGTAGGTATCTATCTGGTCATGAGTTTTGATTACTGTCTCTCAACTTAGAAGACCACAAGGGCATTCTAAATAATGAAAGTTACTATCTAACTAGATTTGGGCTTTTCTTAGAATATCACATCTGTATTTGAGTAATTCCCTATTTTTTCTGATTTACTGCACTGATAGTCCCC
>NW_007280025.1:0-470 GCF_000164805.1 Carlito syrichta | reverse complement strand
CTCTCCTCAAAGTAATCAGCAATGACACAAACAATTGGAAGACTATCCCATGCCCATGAATGAATCAATACCATAGATGTTCATACTACCCGGGGCAATCTACAAATTCAATGCAATTCCTATCAAACTACCAGTGACATTTTTCACAGACCCAGAAAAGACAATACTTAAATTCATATGGAAGTAAAAAAGAGCCTGGATAGCTAAAGCAGTCCTCAGCAAAAAGAACAGAGCTGGTGGCATTACATTCCCGGACTTCAAACTTTACTTCAAGGCTACAATAACTAAAACAGCACGGTACTGGTACAAAAACAGATACATAGACCAATGGAACAGGGTAGAGACCCCGGAAATAAAACCACAGGCCTACAATCAACTCATCTTTGACAAGGCTGAAAAAACAAACATTAGGGAACAGAAATCCTATTTAGCAAGTGGTGCTAGGAAAACAGGCTAACCACATACAGAAG
>NW_007280024.1:0-585 GCF_000164805.1 Carlito syrichta | reverse complement strand
CAATAACTAAAACAGCACGGTAATGGTACAAAAACAGATACATAGACCAATGGAACAGGGTAGAGACCCCGGAAATAAAACCACAGGCCTACAATCAAACTCATCTTTGACAAGGCTGAAAAAACAAACATTAGGGAACAGAAATCCTATTTAGCAAGTGGTGCTAGGAAAACAGGCTAACCACATACAGAAGAGTGAAAGTGGGCCCCTACCTAGAATCATATACAAAAATTAACTCAAAATGGATCAAGGACTTAAATGTAAAACCTTAAATTTTAAAAATCTTAGAAGAACACCTAGGGGATACCCTCCTAGGCAATGAATTCATAGCCAAGTCCTCAAAAGCAAATGCAGCAAAAACTAACTGATAAGTGGGACCTTATCAAGTTAAAAACTTCTGCACAGCAAAATAAACCATCAAGAGAATAAAACGACAACCCACAGAATGGGTGAAGATGTTTGCAAACTGTGCATCTGACAAAGGTCTAACATCTAGAATCTATAAGGAACTAAAAAAAAATTGACTGGAAAAAAATCCCATTAACAAGTGGGCAAAGGACATGAACAAACACTTCTCAAAGGAAG
>NW_007280023.1:0-611 GCF_000164805.1 Carlito syrichta | reverse complement strand
CAGTTTATGGTATTTTGTGACAGCAGTCCTGACAGACTAAGACAACTCTCCACTGAGCAACAAATTGGAGGTCTACTAAAAATCAGAGGTGACATTACTAAAACCTCCAATTTAGTTTGCAGCCCTCACAGAAGTGACCCCAGAGCACTGTGTCATCTTCCCATTTCAAAAATAATAATACTGACCTTTAGGAATAGGGGGAGAAGACTTAGCAGGCACTTCTGACGTTCACTAGGGCTCTTGTCAGTCAGCTGCTGGTATTCCAGAAAATTCCTTTCTAGCACGTCCCAGAGAGCTGTGGGGCCAGGTGACTCCCCTCCATGTGGGAAATCAGGCTGCACAGTAGCAGGATGGCCTTCATTTTTGGAACCTGGGTCCCCAGTTTTGTCTTCAGCCTTTGAAAGATCTTCTGCCTCCATGCCTTGACAAAGCAGATCTGAATACAGAACAAACAAAAATGAAACGGTCTGACACATCATTTCCTGTGACTCTGGTTGTAAGACAAGGTACAGTATTTATTTAGCCCAGTTCCTACTGAAGTTGGTTCCTCTGAGAATTCGAAACTAACTAAAATAAGGAAGATTTCTGTTTTAAAGAGGATTCAGATATAG
>NW_007280022.1:0-663 GCF_000164805.1 Carlito syrichta | reverse complement strand
GTAGTAAATATCTGTCTGGGGATGGGGAGACACCTCTTATCAACAAAGGTGCCTGAATGAAGCATATTTGTATACCTAACCCTTAACTGTATCTCAGAATATCATAATCAAAAATACTGATTCTAAAAAAAGAAAAACAAATACTCAAATATTCATAGACACACACACACACACAAAAGAAGAAAAAACAGAAAATATTTCTGAGTGCTGCACACCCTCTTGTGTAATTATTCTTCTCAGCTGCTCTCAGGTAAGTCTGCCATCCTTTGCTGGGGCCTGGGGATTGCTGGTTTGATTACAATCTCTCCAGTGTGTGGCCCATGGTGGGGAGGTAGCAATGGTGGCTGGGGCATCAGTGGGGACGAATGATATTGTCCCTTTCTCAGGTATTGGTGGCAGACACCCCAGCACTTTGTTGATTTTGTAAAATGGTCCTCAGCTTCAGTACCCTGGGAAGTGCTAGGGGCAACTGCCACTCAGTGCTGAGCTCTGCCTCACCACCTCAGCACCAGGCCAGATAATAGTAGTGAGGGCCACAAAGAGAGTGCAGTGAGGGAGCAAGAGATATAGTTCCATTGGAGAAGATGAAACAGGCACTCTGCCATCATCTTGAAACCAGGGCAGGCAAGTTCTCTGGCATAACCATCAAGGAGCAACAGTTCT
>NW_007280021.1:0-479 GCF_000164805.1 Carlito syrichta | reverse complement strand
GGGGTATATGCCCACAAGTGAAATTTCTGGATCATATGATAATTCTGTGTTCACTTTTAAAAAAAAGTTGCTATACTGTTTTCTATAGAGGCTGCACCATTTTATATTTCCACCAGTAGTGCACAAAAGTGCCATTTTCCCCACGTCCAATCTTATATTTCCACCAGTAGAGTATTAAGGTTCCAGTTTCTCCATGCCCTTGCTAACACTTGTTACTCTGTTTTTGTTTGTTCTTTTTTGGTTGTAGCCATCCTAGTGTGTATTGAATCATTAAGGCTGCTTTTGATGTTTCACTCTCTTGTCACTTTTGACATACTACTCCTGTATCTTTCAAACACTGCTTCCTCCACAGTTAAGGGTTTAAATGTTGACATTTCTATGGGTTTCTTCCTGAGCACCGTGCTCTTGCCTTGCTCTGTCCTGTCAATACTTATGACATCTCTGCCAGCCTCCCTCATCATCCTACACTTTTTTCTTGG
>NW_007280020.1:0-357 GCF_000164805.1 Carlito syrichta | reverse complement strand
AGGACCAATTGAATATCTCTGAAATTAATAGATTTCAATAAATTACTAATTTAAAATAATCTATAAAAATAAATTATTCTCCTATATAGCAAAAATGACCACATAGGTAACAAATAGGTAAAAGCTTATCCATTAGTAGTGTTAACATGTTCCCTCCATATCTGTATTACCTAGGAATACATTTATTACAAATTATACAGGATTTAAGTAAACAAAACTCTCTTGAAGAACATAAAAGTTTTTTTTAAAATGAGGCAACATGTCATGTTTCTGGAAAGCAATGCAATTCTGTAGTTCTTACCGTCAATATCAACTTAAGACACTCCCAACAAAATTCCCAATTCATTTTTTGGGGAA
>NW_007280019.1:0-686 GCF_000164805.1 Carlito syrichta | reverse complement strand
AAAGTCATGGGAGCAACTTAAGTGTCCATCAATGAATAATTGGATTTTTTATTATAAAGATATGGGATGCCAGTCTACTGCTGATCTCTCTCTTGTAGTACTGTAATAAATGTTCAAGACCTACAATGAGTGAGAATATGTGGTATTCAGTTCTTGGTTTCTATGATAGATCACCGAGTATGATGGATTCTAAACCCATCCAATTTGCTGCAAGCTCTGTGAAAAACAGTGTGGCAATTTTTAAAAGAAGTAGAAATCAACCTTCCATACAACTCATCAATCCCCCTCCTGGGAATATACCCGGAGGACCTCAAATCATTCTACAAAAAAGATACTTGCACATGCATGTTTATTGCAGCACTATTCACAATAGCAAAAGCATGGACCCAATCCAAAAGAGGACTGCACATCAAAAGAGGACTGAACAAAGAAAATGTGGTACCTATACATGATGGAGTATTTTGCAACATAAAGAAGTATAATTGGATCTTTAAATGTAGTATATATGTACCATAGAATACTACTCAGTCATCAAAAGTAATGAAATCATGTATTTTACAGCAACATGGATGGAACTGTAGGCCATTATCCTAAGTGAAATAACTCAGAAACAAAAAGTGAAAGGCTGCATGTTCTCACTTATAAGTGGGAGCTAATCAGTGGGTACATGTGGGCATATAGAGTAG
>NW_007280018.1:0-544 GCF_000164805.1 Carlito syrichta | reverse complement strand
TTGGCACCATTTTCCAGATGTGGTAACTGAGGCTTTGATAGGTACGTGGTTTTATTTGATAGGTCATGTGGTTAACCCCGAGATGAAGTTTGAATCCAGTTCTCTGTGGCTCCACTGTGCCGTGAGAGATGGATGAGGCAGTTCGTGCCCTTGAGTATCATGCTGGCTGTGATCACAGTGTTGGGGTGGGGGCACCTGCCCAGCATAGAGGGCATATCCCGTCCAAATGAGCTCCCGTACAAGATTAGCCTGTGAGGTGCTTAGTGTGGCGACAGCATCTTCTACCGTAAAGCGATGAGGCAGAGTAAGTCAAGCTGTCTTTGCTTCCCTCGTAGTTAGGTCACGAGTTGAGAAGAATAGAAGGCATGAGGAAGATGGAGAAGTGTTCGAGATGTTGTGGTGATGGGAGACTACAGGTATTTGGCAGCCAACAGGAATCTCCCAGAAGTGTCACCAGCCGCCGTGTTTGGCCGAGACTCGCTTGTCCATAATTGCGCAGCTGTTTTCATGGCCCCCCCGCCAGTCTAGGCGCAGAGTGTGTGGC
>NW_007280017.1:0-494 GCF_000164805.1 Carlito syrichta | reverse complement strand
GCACAGGATCATCTGCTATTCTCAGAGCTCTCTTGAAAAGAGACAGCAGAGAACAGTTGCTTCTCACGACCTGGCACCTGGCCTACACCATAACCTATAGCAACAGACTGGCATGAGCCCCAGGAATTGTGGAGAAGGTGGCATGGAAATCTGAAAATGATCCCAGTCGCTGGTGAAGAGATGCTGACCAGTGCCATCTTCTCTGTCCCAGGTAACAGGCAGAGACATACATTGTCTCACCCGGCTCTGGGGCACAGACATTTCAGATATGAGTGAGGCACTTGACAGCAGCAGCAGCAGACAAGTTGGGTGAATCTGCATCTGCTCCATCCTCCTCCCACAGAAGTACATGGGGAATCTGACCCACACTGAGAACAAACCTATCAGCCTGCACTGAGAGTGGAGGGGATGAGCTGGAGACTGGCGCTCTCCTTAACATGGTGGCAGCAGCTGTAGGGACCTGTAGTTATAGAAACAGCCACAGAGCAAGAGTG
>NW_007280016.1:0-623 GCF_000164805.1 Carlito syrichta | reverse complement strand
ATTTTTTGTTGTTATGTCTTGGATGAGAATGCTACTGGTATCTAGTGGGTAAAGTCAATAATTCTGCTAAATATCCTGCAATGCATAAGGCAGCCCTCCAGAACAAAGAATTACTCAGTCCAGAATGCTCATGTGCCAGCATTGAGAAACGCTGATTTAGACTTATCTTTCAATTTCCCATTTGCTTCTGAAACTCCTCATCAAGTCCTAGATAGTTTTTCATTGAAATAGCATAATTAATATACTATTAAACCATATGGTATGCATGCTTTGGAGTTAAATATTTTCTAACTCATATGGTTGTTTTTGTCTAAATGAAAAACAAAGTTTTTTATTATAAAAATCTGAAAAAAATGTTGAAACTGATGACTTTAAGTTGCCTTGGTACTTGCTAACTGTTTAAGGTATTGATGGTTTCTTGGAGACCCTGAGGCGAGAAAATTGGGGAAAGAAACCTGTGCATGGCCTCAGGACCAATGTGTAAAGACTGGTGGATTGTGGCCATGATTTCCTTTGCTTGTGTCTGGGGAAGGATTATCCTGTCTCTGAGATACATCCACCCTTGTTGCCCAGTCACAGGGCCCTGGTTGAGGAGCCGCTGTTGTTTGCTCTCCGAGTACCTG
>NW_007280015.1:0-377 GCF_000164805.1 Carlito syrichta | reverse complement strand
TAAGGACATGAATCCTGTCGGATCAGAGCCCCACCCTTATGACCTTATGAAATAAAAGCCGCCTAAATGCACTAGCTACAAATGCAGGCAGGTTGAGGGTAGGGGCTTCAACATACAAGTATGGGGAGACACAATTCAGCCCATAGCAGCCGGCAAGGTTTGTTGTTGCTGATCCTGTATTTTTGGCATTTCTGGTCCCTGCAGAATCACGGGTGTCACTACCTCAGAATATGGTTAGCTACCACAGGTCCCTCATCCTGCCTAAAGCTGACCGCTACCACATCCCAGGGTTACAAATGGGGAAGGTGGATTGAATGCCCCAGTCCAGGGCCCCGGCTGATAGAAGTCACTGCCTTAAGCACCATCACAGACGTCAG
>NW_007280014.1:0-784 GCF_000164805.1 Carlito syrichta | reverse complement strand
CAGGCTGGGTGACTTGAGCAACAGAAATTATTTTCTCATAGTTCGGCAGGCTGGAAAGTCCAAGAGTAAGGTGCTGGCCCGATTTGGTTCCTGGTGAGGGCTCTCCTCATGGTTTGCCACATTCTTGCTAAGTCCATCATGTAGCCCTTCCTGGGTGGGTGTGTGCAGAGAGGATGGAAGAGAGTCGGCTGTGTGGCGTCTCTTCTCATAAGGACATGAATCCTGTCGGATCAGAGTCCCACCCTTATGACCTTATGACCTTAATTGCCGCCTAAATGCTCTAGCTACAAATGCAGGCACCTTGAGGGTTGGGGCTTCAACATACAAGTATGGGGAGACACAATTCAGCCCATAGCAGCTGGCAAGGTTGGTTGTTGCTGATCCTGATTTTCTGGCATTTCTGGTCCCTGCAGAATCACGGATGTCACTACCTCAGAATATGGTTAGCTACCACAGGTCCCTCATCCTGCCTAAAGCTGACCGCTACCACATCCCAGGGTTACAAATGGGGAAGGTGGATTGAATGCCCCAGTCCAGGGCCCCGGCTGATAGAAGTCACTGCCTTAAGCACCATCACAGACGTCAGAAACCCTGGACCAGGTCCTGAGCACACCCTGAAACATCTTAGAGGGAAGGACCTTTGGCCGGTTCCCTAGGACAGATTCCAGTCGCTGAGAAAGCTCACTCAAAAACTGCTGCAGAAGGGGCTCAGAGGCTCTCTGTGGAGACAGTTTCCTCGTCTTCCTCTGACTCCTGGTGGCAGGTCACTACATCTACAAGGGAA
>NW_007280013.1:0-393 GCF_000164805.1 Carlito syrichta | reverse complement strand
GCCAGGGTCTTTCAGGTGTTAAGCTGGGTATGGGAGGAAGGTGAGAGTATCAAGAATGTTCTGTCTGCCTAGTGCATTTGACCCTACAGGGCATTGTGCTACAGGAGATTAGGGAAGCAGAAGTCAGGGAATGAAGATCCTCCTGACCAGGAAGCGGATCTTTGCATTTATATTGAGGGGCATGGGAGCCATGGAAAGACAAAAAGTAGGGGAGGCACCCGCCAGGTCTGAATTTGAGGCTGGGGTGTGCATGAGATGGATTCAGAGCAGACTTCTCAGCCGTGGCACTCCTTACACTCTGGGCAGGATCATTCTGCATTGTGGGGTCCATCCTGTGTATTGTGGGATGTTGAGCAGAGTCCCTGGCCTCCACCCACAAGATGCCAGCGGCTC
>NW_007280012.1:0-594 GCF_000164805.1 Carlito syrichta | reverse complement strand
GATACATCAGTGTCACTCAAAGTTCATAGTTTGCACTGATATTTTGCTCTGGTTGTTGTATTCTATGGTTTTGAACAAATGTATAATAACATGTATTCACCATTTTAGTGTTACACAGAATGTTTTTTACTGCCCTAAAATCCCTCTGTGTCTGCCTGTGCATCCCTCCTCCAGCATCCAGCTCCTGGCAACTACTGATCTTTTTACTGTTTCCAAAGTTTAATCTTTTCAAGAATGTCTTAGAGTTGGAATTATACAGTATTTTCAGATTGGCTTCTTTCACCTAGTATATTCATTTAAGAATCCTTCATTTCTCTTTAAGGCTTGATAGCTCATTTCTTTTTAGCCCTGAATGATATTCCATAGTTTGGATGCACCACCATTTATTTATCCATTCACTACGGGAGGACATTGTGGCTGCTTCCAGGTTTGGACAATTATGAAAAAAGTTGCTGTAAATATCTGTGTACAGGTTTTTGTGTAGACATAAGGTTTCAGTTATTTGGATAAATACCAAGGAGCATGATTGTTGGATTATGTAGTAGGAATATTTTCAACTTCGTAAGAAACTTCCAAAGTAGCTGTACTATTTTG
>NW_007280011.1:0-631 GCF_000164805.1 Carlito syrichta | reverse complement strand
CCTGATCTCTGATCTCCTGAACCTTCCCTTCTTTGGGTGACTACCACCTCCAGGAGCAGCATAGCCATCAACTGACTCAATCACCAATGCCAAGCACCCAGAGCTTTTCTCAAATTTCACCTTTCCTGTTACCCTCCATAGCAATCACTCAAAAGTTTCTGTTGATTTGACCCACTCAATATCTCTGATATCTACCTTCTTTTTTCTATTTTCTCTCCCATTAACTTAGTTCAGATTCACATCATTTTTTACTTGGATTACTGCCATAGGCTTCTAATGGGTCTCCCAGCATTTTATCTTGATCCCTACAATCCATTCTCCCCATTGCTGTCAAATGTAAATCTACCTGAAGCAGAAATTTGATCATATCAATGCTCTCCTTTACTTCCCACAAAGCTTCTTTATTACTCTTGCAAAAAAGGACGTCTCGTTGGCTTAGCTCACAAGGATCTTTCTTGACTTTCCCTTGCCTACCTCTTCCATCTTTCTTCTCATCACTTGTCCCTTATGCTTACTCCTTTATGATAGATACAATTGCTCTCATCCTGAAACATGATAACATATTGTCTCTTCCTTCTGAGTCTTTGTATTTGCAAGTCCCCCTTCCTGGAGCTCTCTACCTTCTTCTTAA
>NW_007280010.1:0-568 GCF_000164805.1 Carlito syrichta | reverse complement strand
CAGCAATGAACCCTAACCAAAAATGAAAATTTTGAACTTACAGACATAGAATTCAAAAGGTTGTTTATAAAATTGATCAGTGAACTTCAGGAGAAAATTGAAAACTAACATAAAGGAAATTTAAAAAGTATTTATTACATGGGTGAAAAATTATCCAAAGAAATACACACCCTTAAAAAAAGCTGAAATTTGGCCGGGCTCGGTGGCTCAGCCTGTAATCCCACACCTTTGGGAGGCTGAGGTGAGTGGATTGCCTGAGCCCACGGGTTCGAGACCCGCCTGGGCAGGCGAGACCTCATCTCTACAATAAATCAAAAAATCAGCCGGGCGTGGTAGTGCACGCCTGTAATTCCAGCTACTTGGAAGGCTGAGGTGGAAGGATCGCTGGAGCCCAGCAGGTCGAGGCTGTGGTGGCTGGGAGTGGCCACTGCACTCCAGTCTGGGCGACAGAGTGAGACTCCAACTCAAAAAAAAAAAAAAAAAAGCTGAAATTCTAGAATTGAAAGAATCATTCTGGGATTCTGGGAATTGCAAAATACAGTGGAAAGCTTTTTACAGTGGACTAGAA
>NW_007280009.1:0-404 GCF_000164805.1 Carlito syrichta | reverse complement strand
TACTCCTTGAACACAAAATATCTTTCCATTTGCATCTTTTTCAGTTCGTTTCATCAATGTTCTACATTTTTCAGTGTACAAATCTTTCAATTTTTGGATACGTTTATTCTTAAGTATGTTTTTTGTAGTTATTATAAATGGGATTGTCTTCTTAACTTCTTTTTCGGATAGTTTTTCATTCGTGTATTAAAATGCAAATGATTTTTGTGTGTTGATTTTTTAATTCTGCTACTTTCCTAAATTTGTTTATTAGTTCCAATAGTTATTTTAGTGGAGTCTTTAGGATTTTCTATATATATAAGATCATGTCATCAAATAGAGATAATTTCACTTCCTTTATTTGGATGGTTTTTTTTTTTCCCTTTGCCTAATTGCTCTAGCAAGAACTTTTAGTACTATATTGA
>NW_007280008.1:0-482 GCF_000164805.1 Carlito syrichta | reverse complement strand
AATGAAGATGTAGAATAGATGTATCCATTGTGGTCCTCGAGAGCATAATAAGGACCAGTGTGTAGAAATGATGACAGAAACCAGCTGACTCTAAATATCTGCAAATACTTTCTAATAACTAAAGCTATCCCCAAATTAAGTGAGTCTCTAGACAGTAGTGAGCAACCAGTTCCCAAATGTGTTTAAGAAATATGAGGTGCTCTTTTTGGCTGAGATGCTGTGCTTTAGGACTTAGCAAACTATCCATAAAGGGTTAGTGGGCTTAGCAGGCCAAAAGGTCTCTGTTGCAACTTTTCAACTCTTCCATTACAGCATGAAAACAAAAGCCACAGATGATATGGAAACGAATTGGCATCGCCATGATCCATTAAAAATTTGTTCACAAAAAATAGGTGGCAGGCCAGATTCAGCTTGTAGGCGGAAATTTGCTGATCCCTGCTATCAAGGACGTTTGTTTATTCTTGTTTGGGATGTGTACAAAA
>NW_007280007.1:0-752 GCF_000164805.1 Carlito syrichta | reverse complement strand
CAACTTCATTTTACAGCTACTTAAAGAATAATTTCTGATTAATATTTTTTCAAACTGTAATTGATCTATTTGCTTACTCTAAGCAGAATATTGTCCTAAAGTTATAATGATGCCATAATAAATGCTCTTGTAATAAAATCCAAACCTCCTAACTTGGCTTATAAACCTTTCAGGTTTTGAATTCTGAAAACCTCTCGAATACTCAATGCCATTTCCCCTTACTCTCACAATCTTCTAGACATACTCAACTCTTTTTAAATTTTTCTTCTTTACCAAGATGTTTCCGTGTCAGGACATTTTTGTTCTTTTATCCAGGTACAATAATCCACCAGTTCTTCACTTAGACCCACCCTCTTCCAGCTCAGATGTTGGATCCACAACTTTGGGGACTTTCCTGACCATCTCTTCATATGAAGTCCCCCCAGCTACCCTCTGTTTAAGCACTGTGATGATTTCCTTTATAGAAATAGTCACAACCTAATTAGTTTATTAACTTGTTCATATGTTTATTATCCTTCTCTAAGTGGACAAGGACCTCATCAGTCTTGTTTGTCCCTATATGTTCAGGATGTAAAATAATGCCTGACCTAAGAAAGGTAGTCAGACGATTGGTGCTTGACTGAAGGACACATAAAATTATTAGGCCAAAGTTAGAGAAGGAAAGTTGATGCAGACACTACAGATTTATTCAAATTAGATAGTGTGCTTTTCAATCATTTGCAAGTGTGTTTTATGTTTATTTAAATCTGTTT
>NW_007280006.1:0-662 GCF_000164805.1 Carlito syrichta | reverse complement strand
AAACAACAGTGCCTGAAAGAAAATTCATGGAGGATTTTTCATTCAGTGGTAAGAAAATTGTTATTCCAAAAATAAGATGCATACAAAAGATCACTTAACTGAAAAATCATGCTAAAGATGTGCTCTCAAACAGCAGTTGCATAAGAGTTATAGCTTTGGCATTTGTTCAAGACTCTTCCACTAAACGTTCGACAATACCTGAATAGTATGGCAATATTTTTGTGTGTGATAAAAAGGGTAGAAAGAATTTTCATTTTTTTACATAATCATTTGCTTTAATCATTTCTTTATAAGTGTCATCCCTGGCTTCATATATACTGTGGTTACTTGTTCCTGGACAGGAATGCATTGATTTACCTAGAATATACACTCATCTTTTTAATTCTGATCTGAAGGGCAAACCTGGTGTGTGGTCAGCCTGAAGAAATTTTTAGAGAGTGTGTTCTTATAAATTTGCTCGATTTTGGGTGTGGGAGCAAATATCTGTTTTGGTTATTTTATTTTTAAGGCTGTTTTGCAACTGCATCATGTCCATTGGTTCGTCAGAGAAGAGAACTGAAAAGATGCAGCATTTTCATGGGTCAGGTTCACTGCATTGCACTTCAGAAAACACAGATTCCATCTTCTACCACGTGTGATGCAGCAAAATAGTGTATTTCTTT
>NW_007280005.1:0-552 GCF_000164805.1 Carlito syrichta | reverse complement strand
AAGAAAGGCACAATTCTAAAAGCATTAATCACTTAAAGGTGAGGTAACTTTTTTCAGTATCAAACTGGCTTCCAGTGAGTAACCCTATACTCCATGGTATAGACCTCTGGTTCAGAAGCCAGACTTTTTTGATTCACAATCCTGGCTATGAAGTTTACTAGCTATCTTTCTTGGGAAAGTTATTTAACCTTTTTGTGCAGCCCTATTATATACTAGTAGTGCTTGCTTTATTGGTTTGAGGTGAGAGTCCAACAAGCAAATAAACATGTAACACCTAGAGCAGTGTCTTAAGTACACTGAGCATCCATCATCTTCTTTCTCCTCCTCATTATCATTATTACTTCAAGTTAATGTCTTTAATACCTGGTAATCACTTTCTCTTGAAGAAGATACCAGGAAGCTAAATTGCTTCTTCTAAGAGATGGCATTATTGTTGACTTTGGATCTCCCTTGCATCTGTTTCAGATTTTTGTTATGACTTAGGAGCTATTTGAATAGATTTGAGGACCTCTGATTTTACTTTCGCTGTGCCTAGATGAACTTTTTCTTTGA
>NW_007280004.1:0-640 GCF_000164805.1 Carlito syrichta | reverse complement strand
CAATAAGATCTTGCCTGACTTTCGGCTTCAACATAGCTTACTCCCTTCTTCCAGAGTCATTCGGTTCCAACAGAAGGCTAGGCCTTACTTTGCAATTTAAGTCCAATCATGCACTGCTAAGCAGAAGAAACTTAAAATTCTATTCCCAAAATATTAATGTCAATATTATATCACTTAATATAATACATATTCACGCTTTATAATCCAGTTATATAACTAAACCACAAACATCTTTTTAAAAATCTGATCTCATTTGCAGTTATAGATTACAAAGGATTTTATTTTCAGATATAATATTTTATTTCTGTGTTCAGCACAAGCAGAGATCATTTAGAATAGTTTTATTATACTTGGTGGTGTACATAAATGAAAGAGATGCTTTGTAACTTAGTGAAGTTAGGACTCCTGGGGAGTAAAAAAACTTTTTAGAGTGCTGGTCTGAGTGATTCATGATAAGTTTCAACCACACAGAAGTATCTACACAGAAGCTGGATAAGTTTTTCTATAGTGAGTAGAAAATAGACCAAGATAGCTGTTATGATTCTAAAAATTAGTTTTATATATCATCTTGACTACTTTCTGTCTTGAAAAACCACATTTTCCCTTTTTATAAGTAACAAAATAACACATCTTATTTTTT
>NW_007280003.1:0-682 GCF_000164805.1 Carlito syrichta | reverse complement strand
CATCCACAAAATAAGGGGGTGGTACCATGACCTCTCAGAAACCTTTCCACAGGTCCAAGGACATATTGAAACCCTGACATGCACAGGACACTGCTGGTATTAGCTCTGAACCTTCTCTTACTATGATGATCTCTCTCCCACTCTAGCTACACCTGCTCTTTCTCATCCCTCACCCATATACAATAGTCCTCCCATATCCGAGGAGAGTATCTTATGCTTCAGGATCACCAGTGGATGACTGAAACCACCAACAGAGCCCACCAACTGAACTCAATTGCTGTTAAATGAAACATATTTCTGCTCACGTCTTCCTTCCATACATTTAATGGTTTTTTTCATCTTCACTAAGCACGCATCACATACTGTGGCTGTAACTTTTGCAGTTTGATGTGAGGCAGCAAAACTAACATGAGTTTCTTTTTGCTTCTTCACAATTTCATGGATAGGAAATTTATTCTCACTGTAGATCTTAGCAACCTCAGCATATAATTTTTTTCTCTCTTTATTAAGTTGAGAGCTTTTACTTTTTCACTTAAAGGAAGCACTTTAGTACTTCTTTTCAGCATATCTGAATTGCCAGTGTCACTAATCTTGCACTTTGGGGCCACTATTAAGTAAAACAAGGGTTACTTGAACACAATCACTGAAATCCCAAGACAAGGCATCTGATAACCAAGAGAAT
>NW_007280002.1:0-324 GCF_000164805.1 Carlito syrichta | reverse complement strand
TTTTTCTGTGAAGGATTGAGAAAATGCTCATATAAAATAAATTACATAAAATATTTTGCATAGATTTACCAGGGGACATAGTACATTTAGAAAATAAGTGAGAACAAGGTGAACTGTCTGAGATACACGAAAAGAATGGAAAGTAAGCTTTATCTCTCCCCTAACTTTCATCTCTCCAGGTTATATAGTAAAGAGGCAATAAAACCAAGGACCTTGCATGAGGCCATATAAATACTTGTTCTATTCTATTTGGGGCATGAAAACTGAATTTTCAGAAAAAGCGGAAGTCACACATAGCCTGGTAAACATGAAAGTTTTGATTGT
>NW_007280001.1:0-601 GCF_000164805.1 Carlito syrichta | reverse complement strand
GGCACACTCTTGATCTACAAAGTGCTCAAGTATATCACCTACAGATGAGTTCCTTAAACACTGATAATTGGGTCTGGGGCTTCATTATAGATTGTAATGATATTGTCGTATTTAGTTTTAATTATAAATGATTAAGCATATTTAAAGTACAAATGATATTTTAACAAACTTTTGCATGCACATGTCACTGAGAATATGTTTAATGTCAACATTTCACCATATATCTGCTTTCTTTCTGTATGTGTCTTTGAGTAAGAATACTTATAGCAAAGACTCACTTTTCATATCCTTTTTTGCCGTCTTCCTTTCTCCCCAAGAATAACTAATATTCCAAGGCTGGTTCATTCTAAATGAGTAAAGTCTTTTGACTTATATTTAATGAATGCCTACTATGTGCTAGACATTATTCAAGGTTTTTGAAATACGTCAGTGAACTAAAAAAGGCAAAGTTTGCTACCCTTCCACAGTTTATACTTTAGATGGGTAAGACATATTATAATCATCAAGCATAATTAATTAGTAAGCATGTTTTATATTGTGTGAGTGAGTAACTAATGCTGTGGAAAAATAAAACAACAGAGCATAATAAGGAAAACTGGAA
>NW_007280000.1:0-556 GCF_000164805.1 Carlito syrichta | reverse complement strand
TAGTGATCTCCAAGACAATGTCCAGACTGAAGTCAAAGAGAGGACCAGAGACAAGTTATCTTAAGAGGTAGCTGCAGACATCAGTGAAAATGGCAGAGCAAGAACATCAAAAGTTCTCTCCTTCATTAAGGCAATGAGAAAATTATTCAACATCAGAATCAATTTTTTTCAGAACTCTGGAAATTAACTAAAGGCAAGAATCTGAGGGGAATACTTACTTTAAAAAATGCTGATTCTCAGCAAGAACAGTAAACTTTCTGGCATTTTAACTTGTCCTGTTTCCATCACCCTCTCTAGAGCTATGCCATAGGCTTGAAAATAAGCAGCCCACAAATGGTGAAAATCATCAGCCCAGCAGCTTCCAGAATGGGCAGAATAGAGTTGGGGCTCCCTCAAAATCTCATTTCCAAAGAACTGTCACTACTTGACATGCCTGGTAGTTCCCGGGAGGACTCACTGGAAAGGCTGTCTTTATTTAATCCCACTCAAAGTTCACATATATAAAAAGTCTTTTCCCTGGGGGCATTTACAAAAACATTTAGAAATATTGTTTTAC
>NW_007279999.1:0-488 GCF_000164805.1 Carlito syrichta | reverse complement strand
TTTTTTCAGAACTCTGGAAATTAACTAAAGGCAAGAATCTGAGGGGAATACTTACTTTAAAAAATGCTGATTCTCAGCAAGAACAGTAAACTTTCTGGCATTTTAACTTGTCCTGTTTCCATCACCCTCTCTAGAGCTCTGCCATAGGCTTGAAAATAAGCAGCCCACAAATGGTGAAAATCATCAGCCCAGCAGCTTCCAGAATGGGCAGAATAGAGTTGGGGCTCCCTCAAAATCTCATTTCCAAAGAACTGTCACTACTTGACATGCCTGGTAGTTCCCGGGAGGACTCACTGGAAAGGCTGTCTTTATTTAATCCCACTCAAAGTTCACATATATAAAAAGTCTTTTCCCTGGGGGCATTTACAAAAACATTTAGAAATATTGTTTTACTTCCTAGCTGCCTGTGGTAAGAGATAGCAGTTGGGGCAAACAATAGGCTAACCAAAAAGCTTGAAGGAAAAGTTGGGGATACTCCTGAAAAGGTG
>NW_007279998.1:0-632 GCF_000164805.1 Carlito syrichta | reverse complement strand
CCCAGGCCCTAGTTCAAAGAAGTTCTCCCAAGGGTGGTGAATGTCAGCACTGTGAGGTGGGCCACTGTGCAGGCGATGCAGAGTGGGGCTGAGTGAGGCCTACAGGTAAAAAGAGTGTAGGCCGCCGGCCAGCCCTGGCTTTCTGTGTGCACAAAGCAAGCATAGGAGCCTGTCTTCATTTACACATAAAGTAAGGTACTCTTTGGACAAGACAGAATCTTCAGGAGTTAACACTGTTTTTTTTATTTCTGTTTGATGTGGTTTTTTTTTTTAACTTTTTTTATTTTTATTTTAGACACCAAGTCTTACTGTGTGGCCCAGGCTGGTCTCGAACTCCTGGACTCAAGCCGTCTTTCTGCCTTGGCCTCCAAAAGTGCTGGGATTATGAGCATGAGCTACCCCACCCTCTTCATTTCTGCTTGAAAACAGGCTTGGGCTGATCCGGGTCCTACTTGACATGACCCAGGGAGTGACTGCAACAAAACCATTGGTAAGACTGAATCAGAAATTGTCAGAAAAATGACACAAAGTTCCAAGATAAAAGCATTGATCTCATGACCCCTTCAGATGACCCCCCAAGAGACAGGCATGAAGGAAATGACTGTGCATGATTTAAAAGAAAAATGATTCTG
>NW_007279997.1:0-597 GCF_000164805.1 Carlito syrichta | reverse complement strand
GGCAGGGAAAAAAAATTGTCTTATCCTCTGTCTTTGCTGTGACTATCTCTTTGACATCCACAGAGAAAGGCCATAGAACACGCTCTTGATCTTTTTCATTCACATGGCACCCGTCTCCTTGTAGAACAGCTGGTTTCAGACAATTCCGATTGTCACAGTTTTTTCCTTATGCTGAGGCACAATAGACCTTTGTGACCATTCTTTTGCACCCTAATTCTGTGCTTCAGAATTACAGAGTATGGCAAATGAGCCTAAGACGACTACTATGTGAAGTATTTCTTTCTAAAGCTGAGTAGCCTTTTTCCTCCTCCGTATTTCTCCATGTATTTTGGGTAGCAAGCCCTCCACCACCCTCTCTGCTTTCCTTTGGAAGATGTGCTCAGTTTCGCTGATGCCCCAGGATAGCACTGACATCTTGAATTGGATATAATCCTACAGCTAAGGTCTGGCCTATACCTGCACGATGGGCTTACTACTACGTTTTGATTAATGTTGGCCATGTCTAATTACTCTTTTTTGGCAGTCTCAGCTCCGTGGACTCACATTAACTCTTCAGTCTACCGGAACACATAAGGACTGCTTGTTAACCAAGTCTTT
>NW_007279996.1:0-588 GCF_000164805.1 Carlito syrichta | reverse complement strand
TTTTAAGGTAGTTACCCAGTTTTCTTTTTTTTTTTTTGAGTTGGAGTCTCACTCTGTCGCCCAGACTGGAGTGCAGTGGCCACTCCCGGCCACCGCAGCCTCAGCCTGCTGGGCTCCGGTGATCCTTCCGCCTCAGCCTTCCGAGTAGCCGGAATTACAGGCATGTGCTACCACGCCCGGCTGATTTTTTGATTTATTGTAGAGATGAGGTCTCGCTGCCCAGGCGGGTCTCGAACCCGCGGGCTCAGGCAATCCACTCACCTCAGCCTCCCAAAGGCGCGGGATTACAGGCTGAGCCACTGAGCCCGGCTTGTTACCCAGTTTTCTTAATGCACTTTGTTAAATCATTGTGTGTATTTTACAAATTCACACTCTACTATAGGGCAAATGTGAAAGCAGGACTAAAAGCAGTAACACATAGGGAGTAGTGCATTTTGTCTGTTCATTTAGTAAACAGCAGGAAAGTTAAATGAGCAACATATTCTTGAGCATGTCTAACTGTGCTCCCCATAGTTGTAGGAGAGAATATTTTTTTCTCAGATATGTAAGGGAGTATTCTTCAGAGGCATGTTTATTCAAAGGAAATAC
>NW_007279995.1:0-589 GCF_000164805.1 Carlito syrichta | reverse complement strand
AACAAATCATTCCTCTCCCCACTTACTAAAGTTCCTTGGTTAATAATCACCTACACTTTCTGAATTATGTGTGTTCTCTCTTTCTTTCACTCACAATTATCAAAGCATGTTCACAGATAAATCTGTTTATGTTCTGTGACTTTACTAGAAACATATATACTGTACTCATGTCAAATTTTTTTGTTTGGGTTTTACCTACCCATTCAATAACACTGGCAGAAATTTCATATACGGTATGCCTTTCTGCCACTCCTCTCCTTAAAAGATCATTTATTTAAAAAGTAGAAAGAAGCACACTCATCCATAGTGTTTTGTTGGTAACAATACAAAGTAGTATATTGCCAGGATAATTTTATGTGGCAACTATACCCCATTTTTAAATTCTGAATTTTGAAACAAAGAAAACATAAACCCCAAAACAATTTCAGAGATACTCATCTCTGTGAATAATAATTTTTCTTTCTTTATAAATATTACCTTTTTAGTAAAATGGTATCTATTTTGGAAATAATGTTATCAGGCCTCAGGTTAGATTTTGGTTAATACACTCAAATTAATTTCTCTCAAAGAGAAAATGTTACTCCAGTAG
>NW_007279994.1:0-363 GCF_000164805.1 Carlito syrichta | reverse complement strand
AGTAGCACTATAGTTAAATTAAGGATTATTTATTAGGAGTTTGAAAAAGAGGGAGATTCAGAAACCGCCTGAAAGATATAAAAACTGTGTGTTTATGTAAATTTTTCTGTAAAGTGGGGCCCTAGTTTTAGTCAGATTTTCAAAAAAGCTCCATAAAAAAAATTTAACAACTTCTCATTTAAGCAACCCTAAATGGAAGAAGCTCTCTCTGTACTCTCGACCTGGGTTCTCTACAGTCTTAGACTCAATTCTTAAGTAATTATTTCCTCTTCATCTAAGCACTGTGTTTTAGAAATTACTTTCATAATCTGTACCATAAAACCCTGTGAGCATTTAAAAAATGAATCAGAATAGAATAAAATA
>NW_007279993.1:0-458 GCF_000164805.1 Carlito syrichta | reverse complement strand
GGATGAATGTCCCAATTCCAACTTGTCTTCTATGGTGAGAAGAAATCCTAAGGCAATCCTAGGATTTTCATTTGAAAACCTTATTACTGTGATTTGAGAACCAGGAGTATGCAACACTTTAATCATTTTCTAAAGGCTACTGAATTCAGGCAAAGACACAAAAACACTTTAGAGAATCTAGTCTTTGAAATTGAGAAAAGAAGCTTGAAGAAGTCTTGTTTACAGGCTATAATTTTTTTTAAAGGAAGAGGAAATGCAAAGAATATACATTATAATTGAAAGGGAAGTTGCAGGTAAGATGCCTGGTCTGAAGAAGTGTACTGGGATGCAAGACTAACTCCAGTTCGTTCAGAAGGCTGCAATTCTTTAAACTTCTAAGCCCTTTACCTGCTTAGATCTCATGGCAGTCTTGGCCCTAAATACTTCCCACTCCCTCCAATTTCATTGCCACCTAAAAG